>NC_041389.1:577720319-577779487 GCF_002162155.2 Triticum dicoccoides | reverse complement strand
GAAGGAGAGGCTGTGCGGCGCGAGGGAGGGAGGCGGAAGCGGGGACCTGCGGCGGCGGCGGCCTCGGAGGGAGGCGGCGGCGGCGGCGAGCGAGGCGGAGGGAGGGGCGGCGGTGACCAGCGGCGGCGGCGGCCGGAAGGAGGGCGGCGGCGGCGGTTGGTTACGGCGGCGTGGAGGAGCGGCGGCGGCGGCGGCGCGGAGGCGCGGCGGCGGCGGCGGTTAGGGTTAGGATCGTGCCGCGATAGATACCATGTAGAAGGACAAGATATGGGCTGTGCAATCTTGATGTATTGATCGGTGCACCAGGCACGTATATATAAGTACAAAGGTGGGCCACAACCTCAACTATACAAAGAAAACAGGAGGTGGGCCCTACACACAAATATACACGTACACAATATCTCTACTCCTAATGTCTCAGTTGGTAGGTCGCGTTCCAGGTTTTATTTTCGTCCCACCTCACTCGGGTTTTTTTCGTCCTCGATCCCACCTCCCGCATCCCCTCGATTCCCACCTGTTTCAGGATTTTTTTTCGTCGGTTTTTTCAGTCTCTGGTGCCCCGGCCCTGCCCACTCACGCAGCCAAAAAAACCACCCCACGCACGAACCGCTTCCCTCCCTCTCCTCGGGCGAGCATCCTCTCCTCGTACCCTTGCACGCGCTAGGGTTCCTGCGCCGCCGCCAAGAGCTCGTCGACCAGCCCAGCGTCTTGTTGCTCCGTGCCTCGCTTTCCTCGTCGCTCGCCTTCGGACTCCTCGCTTCCCTTAGGCGATCCGTCGCTTGTCCGCAAGCCAAGGCGCCACCTCTCCGCCGAGAAAGAGGGCTCGGCCTCACCACCGGTCACCGCGCCGCCGTCAAGCTCTCCTGGCTCCCCCAATCCCCCCCTCCTATTTCTCTCTCACACACAAGGACAGACTTTCCCCTTCTTCTACAGGAGCAGCCATGGCCACCAATGACCGCTGCCTCGCCCTGATCCGGTAGGAATCGACCTCTTGCGGCCGAATCCGCCCCATCCCGACCTCGTTGGCCCTCCTCCCGGTCTTTGTCACGATCCACCGCCAGGCTCTAAGACCAGCGCCTCCCTCTGAATTTTAGTACGTTTTGTATGTCCGTCCCACAATCCCATTATCTAGCAGCAACTGCCGCCGCCGCCAGCAGCAGCCGCACCCGGAGATGCCCTCGTGGGCCGGCGCCGGCCAAGGAAGTCGCCAACTCGGACACCCCGCTCACCTTCCCCGAGGACGACGAGCATGATGAGGCGGCGGCGGAGGACGAGGCCAAGGCATGTGTACAGGACAAGGTGAGCCGCTATTCAGTTGCCATTTTAGTAGGATGGATGGCTGACCGAACCGGTGATATGTCGAGCTTTTTTTAAGATTTTGTGATTGGAAGCTTACTCTGTTTCCTTTGCAGCCGAGGACGAGGCCCTGGATTTCATCGTCGAGGAGGAGCTGGTGGTTGAGGTGAAGGAGGAGGTCGTGGTGGTGTGGAGGAGGTCGAGGAGTATGTGGAGCCGTCGGAGGAGGCCAAGGTGTACGTGTTCAACCTTCCCTATGACGTCAGCAGCGAGCGCCTCGCGCAGCTCTTCGATCAGGCCGGTGTGCATCTCTTCCTCTTAGACCATAGCAAGTCGATGTATACCAATAATGTCAATGAAGAGTCAATGTACTTAGCATGAGGATATTATTTGGTCGATGCATGCAGACCACAACAAGTGGATGCAATTTTTGACCCTGATACTATCTTTGAGCAGGCCAGCGCCGTCGAGGTTATCGTGGTGAGCAGCTCTTCCTCTTAGACCATCTTCAGTGCTGGGTGATAGTTTCACAGTTGATATGTGGCATCGGTGACAAAAAATGCATCAAGTTTGCACAAGGTAAAATACTGAAGGTGTATTCAATCTGTAATTAGCACCCATACTTAGCATCAAGTGGTTACAGAGTTACTTAAACGGTGACAGAGAGGACGATTAGATGGTTTTTAATTTTACGGTATTTATTTTCTTGTATTTTTGAGCATCTACACAGGCGACCCACATTATAGATGATGTTAGCGTGCTGCCGCTGTTATTCCTTTTTAGACACACGCACATTTTGTCTGGTGAAGGGAGTGCCTCAAATCATCAGACCACTGATTATGTGTCATGTTCTTGCAAGACTGAAACTGTAAATGATGACTGATTTAATGTGGTGGTTGTGTTGTTGAACCTCATATGATGGAGCAACCAGCCGTGGTGCAGAGGCTAGATAGTTTTAGTATTCAGACTTTCAGTTGCTGCTAGCTCTACTCTGCTTTGTTCTTTCATAATGGCAATGTAGCGGCTGTGTGATACGATTGCAACGCCGAGTCTTCACTGCATATTACCTACCGGAACTAATATGTTTTGTCGACACAAAAATCTAACCTGAATTTGCTATTCAGGTGGCAAATCCAACAATTTATGTACTGTATTTGCATTTTGCAAGATAATTTGGCTGCCAAAGTGCCACATCGTATCTCACTAGACCTATTGAGTAAGTGGTAATTTTTCCTTTATACATCATTCAGATTTCTATATGCACCGTTCATAGATTCCTAGCATTGTTCAGTTACCAATTTTCGTAAGGGTCATACTTATTGGACAAAATAAACTGTATTGGTTTTCAGTTTATATCTGTCCATGGTTTTGCTCATATCACAAATATTGATAGCTAGACAGTTCCCGAGTTTGGTGCAACCGAAACACTTATAATCCAGTCCAACATAGATAGTATACCCCTATTGGAACATGCATTTATCTTCCTCTATGAGTATGGCAGAATCCAACATCCGTTCGTCCTCTAAATTGGGGCTCCATGGCTGCCAACCGACGGAGCAAGAAAAGAGACCACCCTCTCCTCCTCCGGTTTGGAGCTCCATGCCCGCCATTCGACAGGCGCACTGCCGTCGTTGCCTCCACACCGCCTCACCTGGTAGACCGCAGGTGCCAACATCGCCCACAACCTGCCTCATGTTCGGTCAACAAGCTATAGTTCCATTAGGTCCATTGCTCCTCTTACATGAAGAGCCTAGCAAGATCATGGTCTTCTCTCATTCTCTTCTGAACAATATATACACTGCAGGTATGTGAGAAAAAATATTGTATTGCTTGGAAAAAACATGCAAAATTAGCAGGCATCTCACATGGCACCTGAATTGGAGACATGTAGATCCAGTTCTTTGGCGACATGCAAAGCTGCCGGTGGTTGTTTGATCAATTGTGTGAGGTATCTCACATGGCACCTGAATGCGTATTAATGGTGTCAATCTGTATCTACATGTCGTGTGGTACAAAAGCCAAAAAGGAGCAGCAGGATGGCCGGTCCAAGCTTGAGCAGATTCTGTGATGGGGTTCGATGCTGAAATTCATTAGATTTCAGTTCTGTATAGTTTCAGGTTGGTTGCCAATGAAATAGACTGTCCAAGACGCCTGAAGAAAATGTAATCCAATGGTAACACAATTAATTATTTGAAGTTGATTAAAAAATACAGAGAGGGCGGCGTGGACCAGTAGGTTCAATTTCAGCTTTTATGTAATCTTTGTGTTGATTTCTTTTGAATTGCAAAATCATTTGCTGATACCTTTCTCCCCTTTCAGTCATAAAATGTAAGCATCACACTGTTTTATAAGGTGACCTTCCACATTTAGTCCGAGATTTTGTTCATACCTTGATTTTACTTTCGAACCACCTTCTCTTTTAAGATTATCAAATGATATCTTTAACTATTTTATAAGGTACAGTTTCAAATTTAGTCCGAGATATTTTTTTCGTACATTGAGTTTAGTTATATGTTATAATTGATATAGTTCTTAGCTAATTTGACAAACAATGATGGCTCCAAAGCCTATGTCGCTTCTTTGCTACAAAATGTAACATGTGATTTATCTTTTGCCGATCTTCGTCAAAGTGTTTTTGTTTATACATTGCAGGAACCTATAAGCCAATAGTATTAGCTTTAGACGGCTTTCCAGGGATTGAAGTGGTTGGAGCTGCAGGCCGAACTCAAATTATTTGTTTTTTCAATACCATTTGTTAATTCAATTGCAAACATTGTGGTACACGTATTATGCTAATAGGTAAAGCTTCTATTATTTACACCTTTTTTATTTAACAAAATTGAATGTACAATTAGACGTTTAAGTAAGTTTTCTTTGTGTAGATACACCATCTAGCCTTACTCACGCCCAACTCTTTTTATCATTCACTTCCAACTATATTTTTCACTTTGTGTAGATAAAGACATGTCCCAATCTTCTTTGTCGCTCACATATTGTATGCATGAATCTCTAAGAATAATGTGGAATCATCTCATCTTCATGCTACTTCGCCAAGCAAGCTTACATATTTTTTGATCTATAGTTCATTTTTAATACATGAGGCGATCTGAATTAAAGGAGAACTCTATGTTGTCTGCTTGAATCAATTGTTCATCTCTACATTAACGAATAGGTATGGAGTTGCTTATTGTTACTTCAAATTATCAAGATTGTCTAATACTTGGTATTTAGTGATTAACATACCACTAAATATAATATCTCATGGTATGGAGAAATACAGAAGATTTGTTCAGACTTCAGAAATGTGTGGTTGAGGAGACAGGAACACACAGCAGTCTGCACTACAAACTTGACATACATGCAAAGGTGAAAATTTCCCTTTTCTTGGTGCTTCTAATTATTGATGTCTCATGGTTAGGATAATAAGTATGTACTTTGTGATGCTTTTGTTTTGATACAGTTTGCATTATATATTATAGTTATATTTTGTCAGATGACATTTGTTTTGTTTCTGATTAGAGCTTGCTGTGTCCATGTATAAATATTTTTCGGAACGTACTATGACATTTTCTGTGACACGACACATTTGATTTAATTTTTTCAGAGGAAATAGGTGTATATATCATGACAATCGTTTTCTAAGCATGTTCATGAAAATTACGTTTATGCTGCTGAATTTTACTAACCTTGCCGGTAATGCATCTGTGCATGATCTTAATTGTTTGAATATTATCATTCAACATGAATGGGTGGCCTCACAACCAATATATAGTTGTACCCCAGTGGAACAACTTCATGTTAAACTGACGTACCAATCTGGCATATTGGCCCATCTGTACGTGGGAGGTTTTTTGGTGATGTGATCATGCGGGTTAACCATCCATGTAATTGAAGTGACACGTCTAGATATTTGGGGAAAAGCTGTTGTATATTCCCCGCATCTGCTCTTCATTGTCATAGCTACTTTGCTACCTCCCTGCAATCTGTATGAGTTGTGCGGTCTGATGCTTTGAGTGAGAACACACCTGATATGATTTACTTCTCTCTGCCCTGAATTAACAAGATGCTCAGTAACATTGTCTTGAAAAATAATGGTTGCGAATGTGGATGTCAGATTGTTTCAAGGATTTGATTATGGTAGTTTTACCTATGACAACAACAAAATACAAAAGACGCACACACACACACACACGAGTACTACTGAATTATGTTTTTCTATAGGTCATCAGATATGTTTGTGCGTCATATCGGCTAGCAAATTTGTTAATTTTTGCACATAGTATCCAATTAGGTTTGCCAGATTTATTTTTTCATTCTATTAGTTGCAGGCCTCATATGATAACTTGCTTTCCTTTTGCCCGCAGGATCTTCACTAAGATATATCGAGCAGAGCTCATCACAACATCCTGTGACATTCTCAACCATGTTATCCTTCATGATAAACATATTTTGAGGGAGACAAGAGAGCATCCAAGCACGACCATGTTGATCTTGATGTCTTGCTGCAGTACAAGCGGCCGTTGTCCCTTGATCCAGCTATGATTTCTGAAGATTATTTCACTAATTAGCTATACCCAGTGTATACCTGGCACGTCCACTTCTAAATGAACAAGATATTTCAAGGTGATGCATCTTGTCGTGGTCTTTGTCTGTGCTATCCGTCTTCCTCATTTGTGCTAATTTGATTACTCTTTTTTGAAGGCTGCATCGTCGGGTTTCTCATAACATGTTGGTAGATTTTATTTATTGTCTTCTTAAGAAATAGATCGACCCAAAACATTGTTCATATTTACATGTTGATTATTTTCGTAGATTTATAATCCAAATACATGACCCAGTACAAGATTACGAGCTTGGAGTCGTCCTTCTTGTTTGGGAGGGCAGATTTGGTACTAAACACTTAATTGGTGTTGATAGACTTGTACTATGAAAAATAATGGCAATATGAACAGACTGATAGTGATACACATAGGGTGACAAGGAGTTATTATTTTCATTCCTATATGCAACTTTTGTGGCACTAACCAATAGTATTGTGCTGCCAGAACACCATATGCTTGGTAATGATTAAATTTTATTATCAGCAAGTCATATGCCTTGGTTTGGTGGTGCACACCGCAAGAGCTCCTTAAATTTAGGACCCATCAAGCCACAGTTTCATGGTTCTCAAGAACATTTATCTCGAGAAAATTCTAAATATTTTGATACCAAATTTGTCTTTTCGTCATCCCATTTTTCTGATGTAAGTTGGATGACCTTCATTCAGTTAGAAGTATAAGAACCGCAACAGCTGCTGAAGGGTTTTATTATGTTAGAAAAAAACTTCCACAAAATCTTGTCACCAATAAAATTTACCTATAAAGGAATCATTTTAGAAAATAAATACAAGATCCTTATCAGTTTGAGATGTTCAACTCCCAACTTGTCTTCTTTGTTCTGTTCTGTGCAAGTGTATCTTGTTGATTATGTGGATGATGTACTTGTACATACTAAAATTGCGGGCAAAACAAAGTGATGGATGGTCTACAAGATGATATTGATGAATTAATCTTCAGGGTAAAATAAGCTAACCAACATGCATCTGTTTAGTTTGAAATAATATTGCCTTCAAAATGTATGAGTGCGGTCTTCGCATCTAATGTTGTAGAATCAAATATTGATGTTGCCTTACTAAGCATGTATGTAAATTCTCTTGGGGAGAAAAAGTATTAACTTGCAATTTGCAACATTGTCCCGAAAATACATGAGGTTCACACATATAATCATCTGTTTTATGTGGTTTGTTATTTGTGATCAATGCAAAT
Source organism: Triticum dicoccoides (assembly GCF_002162155.2). Taxonomy (NCBI): domain Eukaryota; kingdom Viridiplantae; phylum Streptophyta; class Magnoliopsida; order Poales; family Poaceae; genus Triticum; species Triticum dicoccoides. Next base: position 577,772,387 of record NC_041389.1, on the reverse strand, counting down.
GCTTAGAATTTTTAAAAGCATGATCAATGATCTTTATATCAAGATAACTAATGGAAAACTGTCTTCGACAACTTTAACCTAACTCTCGGCACATTCTAACTTAAAAAGTATGGTACCATCTCATATAATGAATATTACTTTGGCGCACACCTCGTCCCCCTTGATAGCGCGGTGGATCGACATGAACACTAGGGAAGGGGATCAAGGCGGTGGATCGACATGAACACTAGGGGAGGGGATCAAGGTGGAGAGCGGGGCGGTTGGCGGGGGACTCCTCCTTGGCTGTCTGTACGGAAGTACGGTGTGAAGGACATAGGGCGCCATGGTGACGATGAGGTGGGCGCCATCTGATTTTGAAGGAGTGAGCTTCAGGAAGAAATGTCCTGCTATGGCGAAAAACCAAGCGGGAAGGGGAGGGTTCGACGGGAAAAGGGAAGGGTATGTTGTGGGGTGAGTTTTTTTGTAGGACCGAGTGCTGGAGACAATATGGTAGATAGTTTGGACAACCATATTTCTCCGTCACATTTGGATTAGATTTAGGGGAGCTTGGACTGTCCAAATGGTTGGATTTTGAGGAGCCTGCTGGAAGCTTGTTTGATATCTGTACACGTTAGGACGTATGCGGGAAAAGGGAACTTCAACCTTGGAGACGACCTAATCGTTTGGTTGATTCATTTATGTGAATCGTAGCCCGTAGCAACGCATGGGCGTTTTACTATTATTGTTTACTAGTACTCAACAGTTAAGATAGAAAAGAGTTTGTTACAAGACACCCAAAAACACGGCACACGGATTACTCGTGTGAAATAAAAGACCCTAAATTCTTTGCACCGGCGACGACCCAAAGACTAGACTTATCAGTTGAAAGTTCACCAATCACCACACGTTAAATGTTGGGATTTCTTCCTGAGAGAGATAAGAAAAGGATGGTAGATTAATCAAAAGCTGGCGGTGAATTAGTCGGAGGTTTGAATTTTGTGTTGTCAAAAGCTAATTTAATCCAGATTGAAAGCAACTTCAGAGTTGAGTTTAGGACTTTCTTTGTTTCTTGGCTGTGCTTTCTCCTGTCCTGGTGCCAGCAGCGTCGCCGGCCGGCCACATGTTTGACGGAGTTGAGAGCGGATGTGCGCATCTTTGACAAGCAGCAGTGTGGGAGGCGCTCCGAATGGTTAACCAGGCGGGGAATTATGGGCCTTGTCTAAGCTGAGCTTGGCCCAGCGTTGATTAGCCTAATTTTACTCCTCAGTAGAGTCCTTTGCCCTTCTGCCAGCAGGTTCAGCAGAGACATGTTGTGAACTGGTGTCAGCAATGATGGGAAACAATAATCGTGCCATTAAAGGTCAACCTGTATGTTAACATATCTATACATACACTCATGAGTGTTGGTTAAAAGCGTTGCTGATCGCCGATGCAGTGTCCCACTCGGTGCAAAACTAATTAGGGGTTCTACTATCATTCCGTGCCACATAGCATTGACGGAATAAACATATCTGAAGGGCACTCGAGGGGTGAAGAAAAGCTACTACACGTGGTGCATGATTAGTGTCCGTCTTTATAGTTGCGGAACAAAGTAGCCATAAGTGTCAGATAGGCGAGACTGCAATAGAGCATAGAAAATGGTTTTAGTACGTACGTACAGGCATATTTGAGTGCCTGCTTTCTGTGCAACATGCATGCTTTTCGATAGAAAACGGTTTGAGCTAACATCTCTCTAAGAAAAGATCGGCATGACACCTCGATCCAGTTTGCAATCTAAAAGTAACAGTATTAGACCAAATTCGTCCTGTACCCATGCAACAATTATGCTTTGTGAGGCTTTGAAAACATGCGATCATTGTGGCTCAAATGACAAATCAAACAACTACCTTTGCACCGCAAATGATATATATCACCTTGCGCAACCGTTATGGTCGCAATCGTCTACAGCGCATGTAGAGGTGCCGGCTCATTTAGTGCGGAAGCTAGCGGGAACACAGGGCACGGAATCGAGATGGTTTTTTTTTTTCATTCTTTCTGTTGTGTCTTCCGTTTTCTCGGTTTTCCCTCATTTTTTTTATTTTTATGCTTTTCTTTCTTTTTTATTTTTATATATTTTTGTTTGCTTTTTCTTCTCCTGCTTACTTCTTTATTTTTCTTTAATTGATGAAACTTTTTTGAATGCATGGGCATTTCTAAATTCATGAACATTTTTCAAATTTGTGTGAACTTTTTCTATCTGTGAACATTTAAAATAATAATAATAATATGGTGAATAAAATTCTGAATATTTTTTTGAGTTTTACCAAATGTTCCTAATCAAAATTTCAAAACAAAAACGAATATAAAAATTATTTAATATATGATTAATAATCTATTTATATACAATGAAGTTTTTTAATATATATTGAATAATATTCAGTTAGACAGTGAATATTTTTTTAATAAGGTTAACATCTTTACAAAATACGGACTGAAGAATTATTTATTGTATGATAAATTTTTTATTTATAAACACTGGGCATTTTCCAATATACGATGGACAATTTTCAATTATACACTGAACATTTCTAAATACTGTCATCATTTTTTTAATCAAAATACACACTGAACTATTTTTCTTCACGAATTCAAAAGAATGTTCATGAATTTTTAAGAAGGATCACAGATTCAAAAATTATTCACGAATTATGTTAGGTGTGTTTTTTTATCTTCTTTTTTGCTTGAAACGGACGTTGTGAACTTGTGACAGCAATGGTGCAAACAATGATGCCATTAAAGGTCAAACCTGTATGTTAACATATCTATACAGGGGTGTTCGTTAAAGCGTTGCTGATCGCCGGTGCAAAACTAGTAACTGGGAGTACTAAAATACCGCCGTAGTACTCCAAGTCACTAAACATATCTTAAGGGCACTCGAGATGTGAAGAAAAGCTACCTCTTTTCCAAAAGAGCCACTACATGTGGTGTCTATAGCACAGGAGTGTCAGACGGGCGAGAATACAATATTACTGTAGAACATAGAAAATGGTTTCTACTACTTTGTACGCAGCACAGGCATGCTTGAGTACCTACTCCCTCCGTCCGGAATTACTTGTCATCAAAATGGATTAAAATGGATGTATCTAGAACTAAAATACATCTAGATACATCCATTTCAATGACAAGTATTTCCGGACGGTGGGAGTACTTTCTACGCAATGCATGCCGCCTTTACGATAGAAACAAAGTGAGCGGACATGTCTCTGCAAAAGATGGACATGAGATATCCATTCAACTTGCAACCCAATAGTGACAGACAGACAGTACCGGAAGACATTCTTCCTGTAGGCAATCTTGCGTGAGGCTTTCGAAACAACACGGCATGTACAACTCAATTCTAACAGCCAATGATGGTACAATACCAGCCAAGACAGAAGGCACGCTTCGTGCACAACAGGACACCAATGCCGTATAAACTGCCACCACATCACAAGCTGCGAAGGCCATAATCACAGCGCACACAAGCTAAGCATATCGTACAGACACCGCACATGAACACCCCCTGTTGCTGCTGCCCACGCAGTTGGCAGTGGTCACACGAATCGGGTGCGTCAACGTGCCGACCAGATGACAGGGGGTGAGACATTTTGCCGCGCTCGATCTCGGGTCTTCACTCTCTCGTCTGGTTAGCCGTGGCAACTTGGAACCATTTTCATCTCGAGTGTCGAGCTCTTCTCTGATCGTGAAACACGCCGCGTTCCAACGGAATGGGAGATGGCGCCGATCATCCTGCGCACCGCTGCACCGTACACCATCATGGTTCGGTCGGTCATGGGCTCATCCCCATCCTGGACGCCCTGGACACGACCGCGTCGCGCGCCTGCGAGTCGCACACCTGCGTGCTGAACTTGCACCGGTACCGCGACCGCCAGCCCGCCGGGGTGTCCGCGTCCGGGCCGGCGCTGCCGGGCGACGCGCCGCCGTCGATCTTCTTGATCGCCCTCCGCATGCTGGAGCACTCCCTCTCCAGGCCCTGCACCCGGCTCCTCATGCCGTCCATGTCCACCCGCAGCGTCTGGCTCTCCTGCACCGTCGTGGTCCGCCACGCCTCGCTCGGGTCAGCGGCGTGACGCAGCGCCGCCGCCGGCCGCTGCGGATGAGGATTCGGATGCCGCGCTCGCGGGGAAGCCGTGGACGCCAGCAGCGTGCCCGTGATGGCGCGCCGGAGCTGCAGCTGCTCGAAGAAGAGCACCTGCAGCACCGCGCGCAGCGGGAGCCGCTCGTTCTGAGCCGCGTGCGTGCACGCCTCCACCGTCAGCTTCCGGCAGTCCACCACGCCGCACACCCTGTCCCGCTCCTCCGCCGTCAGCCGCGGATGCGCCTGCGCATGCATGCACCACTCACGACACGAGTCATGGAGCCGGCAACCAACTGCTACTCGACAAACGCGCATTTTTTCTTGACTTGTCAGAAGCAGTCAATGACAAATCGGGGAATGTGCGTACCTTGAGGTAGATGTCGACGGCGCGGTAGACGCCATCGTCGTAGATGCGGGCGTGGTCCGGCATTGCCAGCGCGAGCTCGCAGAATTTGGCTGGCTTCAGGTTGGCGTCGGACGCGACCTCTGCCAGGTAGTTGTCCACCAGCTTGCCCACCTGCACCATTGCCACGGCCGACGGGCGCGACGCCGTCGTCCTCGCCGCCGCTTCCTCCTCGGTGATTGCAGCTGACGACGACGCCTCGTCCTCGCCCACCTCCTCCTCGGCCAGGAAGTGCCTGACCACCCGCTCGACGCAGTCCACGTCGTAGAGCGTCTCCGCGGCGCCGGAGTAGCTCGGGATGAGCACGTCCTCCACCGTTGCCTGTTCCAGCTGCGTCGCGGCCTTCCGCTCGATCGCCGCGCGCGCCGCGTCGGACGCGCGCAGGATGTGCGCCGTCCGCAGCAGCGCGAACAGGAATTTCGCGGTCACCACGCTCCCTGAGCCCTTGTCCGCGGGGAGGCTCGCGACCACCGCCTCCAGGAGGTCTCTCTGCTCCACCTCCGACGACACGGGCGCGGACGCGCGGCGCCACCTCATGGACCTCGACAGCCCCGGGAGGGTGGCCTTGGCGTAGGACACGAGGCAGCCCTCCAAAGCCTCGGTCCTCACGTCCTCGCGCGCGGCCATGGCCGCCATCACCCGCTTGTACATGTGCAGGCCGAGCACGGCCAGGTCGCCGAACCAGGAGCGCGACGTCGCCGACGAGCGCGCGGCGATGGCCTCCACGCAGCGGGCGACAATGCCGAGCTCCTCGGCGTGCGGCAGCAGCTCCTCGCAGGACTTGAGCGCCTTGGTGGCCTCGCCGGGGTGGCGGAGCACGGACTGCGAAAGGTAGGCCTCGGCGCGCACGGCCAGGTTGTCCTCGGAGTGCTCCTCCGTCATCTCCAGGTACTCGGCCGCGCACCGCAGCGGCGCGACGTTCCAGGGCGTGAGCTCGACGCGGACGCCGTAGCAGAACTTGGCCGCCGCCTCGAAGGTGCCCGGCCCGCCGGGGAAGTCCGGGAAGGTGATACGGTACGACTTGCCGTCCTCCATCCTAACCTGCTCCTGCTCCTTGTCGCCGTCCTCCTCCTCTTCCTCTGCTTCCACAATCTCTGTTTCCGCCGCGGCAGCAGCAACAGCATGCTCCTCGGCATTGCCTCCGGACCTGCCACGCCGACGCCGCCGCTGGCCCGCCGGACGCTGCTCGTCCTGCTCGGCAAGCATGCGGCTGATCTTGCGGCTCTTGGACATGAGCGGGAACTGCGCGCGCAAACAACAACTTCTCAGGGGAATTTCGTCGAGCACAGAAGGGACAACACGAGGAATCAAGGAGAAACCCACCTTGTGGAGGTGGAAGCTCATGTCCTGCACCTCGAAGACGACGTCGCTGGGCAGCCCGGTGGTGCAGAACCTGGCGATTCCCGGCGAAAACAACAAAATCCATCAGAAAAATCCGCCGACAAACCGACCAACGCAATTCCCCGTTCCACCCACCGTAGCACCGACCGGAATTCGGAGAGGAGACACTGAACTCACCACGCCTCGCCGGCACTCCTCGACGGACCGTGTCGCGCCGCGGACGAAGACGACATGGCAGGCCGCCCCCGCTGCTCCTGCTCCTCCTCGCTGTCCCGAGCTGTGATTCCGAAGACGACGACCGCATTTACATACCCTCTGATGAGCCCGGGCGGGCCGTATAATTGAGGGAGGCCAGGCCGAGGGTGGTGGGTAGGCGTATTTAGGAAGCGTCCCACTTCCGGTGACAGTGTCAGCAGCGCGCGGCAGGGAGTTATTGCCGGTGACACGGATGGAAAGCTATGGCCGCCTCCTCCTAGTTTATTTTTTACAATAAAATCCTCTCTCTATCATTTTCTGCTTATTAAGTACTGTGCTACACTTGTTGGGATGGATGGATGAGGCGTGTGAGCTAACTAACCACTCCACCATGGCACCATGACCATGACATGGACCGGCAGCATGGGGATCGGATCACGTCGCGTCGTCGCTATCCTTGGTTTTTCTTCACGGGAGGGCTGCGCCCGTTTGGAATTCCTGGCCTGGAAAGTTCCTCGGCCTTGGGGCAGACCACCCACTTTGTTGTTGGTCTAAGCTAGAAAGTTAAAGAAGAATTGATCGTAGGCTTTGGATTAAGGAAGAAAAGGGCAAAAGCAAATGCCTTCTTTCTTTTCTTCGTGAAATGGGAAAGGCGGCCAGAAAATGAGTTGGCCACGCCCTTGCCCTCGGCGGTTGCATTTTGGCACGACAATTTGCAGCGCTATCGCAAATGGCCTCGCCTGTTCAGACATCTTCTGCGGTAGGTACTCATCGTGGTCACCATCGCCGAGTTATTTTTTTTTTTGGCTGCCTTCTCTAATTGTTTGCTTTCGGTCGGCCAGATGGAGATGGGATTGTTTGAATCCGTCCTCTGCTTTACCGCTGGCTGGATCTTCTCTCTTCTCTACCACTAATCACCGTTCATTCCTTCTTTTTCCGCTATCCTTTTATTCATCTGTCTCCAGCATCAGCACGCGTGGGCACGGTCGGCGTCGACGGCGTGGCCGCGTGGGACGGTGCAGGCCATGTAAGCGTCGGCCGGTCGGTCAGACGAGACGAGCGGCAGCCACCACGCCGAAACGGCGCATTCAAGCTGAGCACTGTGCGGACGGGTGAGATCACACAGTGGTGCCAATGGCAAGCTCTGGCCGTGCTCTCACTGCTTGACGTTTACAGGTGGAGGTCACCTGCCGACTGCCGAACCAGGGAGATCTGCGAGGCAGCCCCCCTTCCCTCCCTCCAAGCAGTTGCTAGTGCCTTCCCGCCGGTGGCTGCCGGAGACGGCGAAGGGAGAAACTGAAGACGGCGGGGATCGCCGACAGCCGCCGTGGATATCGGTAGCGGTTCCGCCGCCGGAGACATCCGACCCCCGGGCCTGCATGGCCAGCCTGGGCCTTGCACTCGAGGGCACGAGATGAGTTTAGTAACTGTGTGTGCATGCTGCCAAGCTCCGACCGCCGGACAAGAGAATTGAAGAGTTCCGGCATTCAACTTCCACGTCGCATGGGCGTCCGCGGTCCCTCAGACCAGCCTTCAAGGCTGCTAGCGCCGTCCAAAAGAGATCCTGGACCCGCACATCCGGTGCAGACGGTCCTTCAATTCCTAGAGCATCTCCAATACCTCTTTTTAACCTAGCTCAAAGCATCTCTAGCCGATCCGGCAGATCAACCTGCAATAATAACCACTGTTTCATGAATTGGGAACAAAAAATCGTCTCACACAAAACCGTAAAATGGCCTATCCAAAAAAAAATTTTGGAGCTGCATATTTCGGTCATCTCTCCCCCTCCCCCCAATCCCCCAATTTGCCGGTTCCTGCACGGCTTGGCGGGAGGGACACTTCCGCTCACACCCAAAGTTCCGCTGTCGCACCTTTTTGCCGCGGTTTCTTGCTGCCCCAACCACCCCGCGCCATCGAAAAGATCCGGCGCCCCCCCGCTGCATCTCCTCCGCCAACTTTGGAGCTTGGGAGTTGCCTAGCGCCGTCCAAACAAGATCCTAGACCCGTACATCGGGTGAAGACGGTCCTTCAATTCCTAGAGCATCTTCAACAGGATTTCACACTTTTCCTCTATGTCTTGACGACGCCATACAATCATTCCTAGTAGCTCAGAGCATCTTTAGCCTATCCCGCAAATCGCCCCACTATAATAACGACCGTTTTATGGACCGGGAAAAAAATCATCCCACACAAGACCAGTAAAATGGCATATCCTGGTTTTTTTCTTTGGGAGCCGCATATTTCGGCCCTCTTGTCGCATATGTTCGATTCCTCCCCCTCCTGCTAAATTTGCCGATTCCTCTACCTCTCGCACGGCTATACGAGAAAGGAAATTTTCGCTCGCGCCTACCGTTTCGCCGCTGCCACTTTTTGCTATTGTTTCTTGCTGCCCTCGATCACCCCGCGTCGTCGAAAAGATCCTCGCCCTTCGCGACATCTCCTCCACCAATTTTGGAGCTCGGGGGTGGCTGAAGCAGTCGCTATGGATCCTCCCCGGAGCTTTGCGCGGGACCTTGTTACGGGTCCGGCTACTCCGGCCGCAATTAAGCGGCGGAATCGTCCTCCCAGCCCCCGAGGGTTTGTGGCCATGGTGAATTAGGGGTGGTGGATTTGCTTCCCGGCTGGTGATGGAGAGGAGAGCTCGGTTGCGCGGATTTGCTACTGGCCAAATGTAATATATCTAGTGGTTTTCGTGCGTTTTAATTGTAGGTGAGGTGTGATATGATTAATTTTGCTAGCGGCCAAAAATTTAAGAAGGATGATTGGAGTTCATCGTCGTTGTTGGAGTCGGGTGATTCTGACATAGAGCAGCTGCTTTTTAACGACGATGTCGCACCTCGTCTTGTTGCATCTCGTCCAAAAAATTGAGACCGTTAAGAAGAGAAAGCGTTGAGGATCGGTCATTGGTTGTCTTTGCATTTCGTGCAACCGTCTCAGCCATTCCATGCTCATGAATGATTACTTTGTTGAGGTACTTAAAGTGCAACTAATCCCCCGGTGGTTTGGCTAATTCATCATATATATCTCATTGAACTAATGCCTACTCAAAGGATATTTTAGGAAAGAGTTCAATCTAGGTACAACTTTGGGATGTGAAAATGGGCCCCTCAAAATGCTAAGGACAAATCTTGGTCAAAGGCTCAATACTCTTCATTTAATATTTAAGTGATTCAAGATCACATTGGGTCCATAGGAAAGCCAATACTATCCGGGATGAGGTTATGATAATGGTCTCACTGCTCAAGTGCTTAGAGATATATTTTTTTGACTATGAAGTGCATAGAGATATTGCTCCAAAAACCTCAAACATTTTCCATATTCCACTATGTCAAAACCGTGAAGTCAAACTTGATCCACCGATACACATAGACCCGGACTCGATACACACGACATAGTCGTTGTCTAAATTCTAGATGACTAACATCGCCTGGGAAGATGACGATCTCATCCTTGTCGGAGGAGCCGATGGCCGTTGAAGTCTTTGAGGAAGACCGCCCCGTAGAGTGACGGTGGCGGCACCAAGATCCGGAGGGAGATTCCGAGTCGCTGCCGCCGTCGCCTGCCAGCACAGAGAACCATGACTTGGGCATGGTGTGGATGCTGGGGAACGTTGCATGGAAAACAAAAAAAATTCTAAGCACACGCAAGATCTATCCATGGAGATGCATAGCTACGAGAGGGGGAGAATCTTCATACCCTTGAAGATCTCTAAGCGGAAGCATTTATCAATGCAGTTGATGTAGTCGTACACCTTCACGATCCGCCTCGATCAAGTACCGAACGTACGGCACCTACGCGTTCAGCACATGTTCAGCTCGCTGACGTCCTTGCCTTCTTGATCCAGCAAGAGGGGTGAAGTAGTACATGAGTTCCGGCAGCACGACGGCATGGTGATGGTGGTGGTGAAGAACAATCTCCGCAGGGCTTCGCCAAGCACAATGGAAACTATGACAGAGGATAAACTAGAGGGGGTGGGGTTGCCGGCACATGGATTGGTGAATCTTGATGTGTTCCGGGTGCTAGCCCTACCCCTCTATTTATATGTTGAGCCCTAGGGTCGTTTCTTGGAGAAAGAGCCTCCTCAAAGTCGGTTTAGCCCACAAGGCAAGAGCCCTTCTTGATTTCCAGTACCAGACGCCACGGGTCCTCAATGTCTGGCCCAGACGTCGACGAGCCATGGTCGTCGGCGTCTGGCCCAGGGCCAGACGCCAGGGTCCCTGGCGTCTGGTCCCTGACCTGCGCAAAACTTCCTTTTGCACCGACCTAAAGTCCCGTGGGCCTTACCCCTTGGCCCAACTATTGGGGAACGTAGCGATAATTCAAAATTTTCTATGTATCACCAAGATAAATCTAGGAGATTCTAGCAACAAGAGAGAGAGAGAGAGGATGAACATCTTCATACCTTTGAAGATCGCTAAGCGGAGGCGTTACTAGAACGCGGATGATGGAGTCATACTCGTGGCGATTCAAATCGCAGAAGATCCGATCTACGCCGAACGGACGGCGCCTTCGCGTTCAACACACGTACAGCCCGGGGACGTCTCCTCCTTCTTGATCCAGCAAGGGGAGAGGAGAAGTTCAGGAGAGCTCTGGCAGCACGACGACGTGGTGGTGGAGCTTGTGGTTCTCCTGCAGGGCTTCGCCAAGCACTACGGAGGAGGAGGAGTTGTTGGAGGAGGGAGGGGCTGCACCAATGGAAGGGTGTGGCAGCCCTCCCACCTCCCCTCTATTTATAGGGGCAAGGGAGAGGGGGGGCCGGCCCCCTCCAGATGGATCTAGAGGGGGGGCAAGGGAGGGAGGCTTGCCCCCCAAGCCAAGGGGGGCGCCCCCTCTATGGTTCCCCCAACACTAGGCGCATGGGCCCTAGGGGGGAGATGGAGCCCAGCCCACCAAGGGGCTGGTTCCCCTCCATATTCAGTTCATAGGGCCCTCTGGGGCAGGTGGACCCTCCCGGTGGACCCCCGAAACCCTTTCGTTGGTCCCGGTACAATACTGATAAACCACCGAACACTTCCGGTGACCAAATAAGGACTTCCCATATATAAATCTTTATCTCCAGACCATTCTTGAACTCCTTGTGACTTTCGAGATCTCATCCGGGACTCTGAGCAACATTCGGTAACCACATACTAATTCCCATAACAACTCTAGCGTCATCGAACCTTAAGTGTGTAGACCCTATGGGTTCGGAAATCATGCAGACATGACCGAGGCATCTCTGTGGCCAATAACTAACAGCGGGATCTGGATACCCATGTTGGCTCCCACATGTTCCACAATGATCTCATCGGATGAACCACGATGTCGGGGATTCAATCAATCCCGTATACAATTCCCTTTGTCAATCGGTATGTTACTTGCCTGAGATTCGATCGTCCGTATCCCAATACCTCGTTAAATCTCGTTACTGGCAAGTCTCTTTACTCGTTCCGTAATGCATGATCCCGTGACTAACTGCTTAGTCACGTTGAGCTCATTATGATGATGCACTACCGAGTGGGCCTAGAGATACCTCTCCGTCATACGGAGTGACAAATCCCAGTCTCGATTCGTGCCAACCCAACAGACACTTTCGGAGATACCTGTAGTGTACCTTTATAGCCACCCAATTACGTTGTGACATTTGATACACGCAAAGAATTCCTACGGTATCCGGGAGTTGCACAATCTCATGGTCTAAGGAAATGATACTTGACATTAGAAAAGCTCTTAGCAAACAAACTACACGATCTTGTGCTATGCTTAGGATTGGGTCTTGTCCATCACATCATTCTCCTAATGATGTGATCCCACTATCAATGACATCCAATGTCCATGGTCAGGAAACCATGACCTTCTATTGATCAACGAGCTAGTCAACTAGAGGCTCACTAGGGACATGTTGTGGTGTATGTATTCACACATGTATTATGGTTTCTGGTTATTACAATTATAGCATGAACAACAAACAATTATCATGAACAAGGAAATATTATAATAACCCTTTTATTATTGCCTCTAGGGCATATTTCCAACAGTCTCCCACTTGCACTAGAGTCAATAATCTAGTTACATTGTGATGAATCGAACACCCATAGAGTTCTGGTGTTGATCATGTTTTGCTCGTGGAAGAGGTTTAGTCAACGGATTTGCGACATTCAGATCCGCATGTACTTTACAAATATCTATATCTCCATCTTGAACATTTTCATGAATGGAGTTGAAGTGACGCTTGATATGCCTGGTCTTCTTGTGAAACCTAGGCTCCTTGGCAAGGGCAATAGCTCCAGTGTTGTCATAGAAGAGAGTCATCGGGCCCGACGCCTTGGGAATAACTCCTAGGTCGGTAATGAACTCCTTCATCCAGATTGCTTCATGTGCTGCCTCTGAGGCTTCCATGTACTCCGCTTCACATGTAGATGCCGCCACGGCGCTTTGCTTGCAACTGCACCAGCTGACTGCCCCACGATTCAAGATATACACGTATCCGGTTTGTGACTTGGAGTCATCCAGATCTGTGTCGAAGCTAGCATCAAGGTAACCCATTACGACGAGCTCTTCGTCACCTCCATAAACGAGAAATATATCCTTAGTCCTTTTCAGGTACTTCAGGATATTCTTGACCGTTGTCCAGTGTTCCATGCCGGGATTACTTTCGTACCTTCCTACCAAACTTACGGCAAGGTTTACATCAGGTCTAGTACACAACATGGCATACATAATAGACCCTATGGCTGAGGCATAGGGGACGGCACTCATCTTTTCTCTATCTTCTGCTGAGGTCGGGCATTGAGAAGTGCTCAATTTCACACCTTGCAAAACAGGCAAGAACCTCTTCTTGGACTGATCCATATTGAACTTCTTCAATATCTTATCAAGGTATGTGCTTTGTGAAAGACCGATGAGGCGTCTTGATCTATCTCTATAGATCTTGATGCCTAATATGTAAGCAGCTTCTCCAAGGTCCTTCATTGGAAAACACTTATTCAAGTAGGATTTTATGCTTTCCAAAAGTTCTATATCATTTCCCATCAATAGTATGTCATCCACATATAATATGAGAAATTCTACAGAGCTCCCACTCACTTTCTTGTAAACGCAGGCTTCTCCATAAGTCTACATAAACCCAAACGCTTTGATCATTTCATCAAAGCGAATGTTCCAACTCCGAGATGCTTGCACCAGCCCATAGATGGAGCGCTGGAGCTTGCACACCTTATTAGGATTCTTAGGATCGACAAAACCTTCCGGCTGCATCATATACAATTCTTCCTTAAGGAAACCGTTGAGGAATGCCGTTTTGACGTCCATTTGCCATATCTCATAATTATAGAATGCGGCAATTGCTAACATGATTCGGATGGACTTTAGCTTCGCTACGGGTGAGAAGGTCTCATCGTAGTCAACCCCTTGAACTTGTCGATAACCCTTAGCGACAAGCCGAGCTTTATAGATGGTCACATTACCATCCGTGTCAGTCTTCTTAAAGATCCATTTGTTTTCTATCGCTCGCCGATCATCGGGCAAGTCTGTCAAAGTCCATACTTTGATTTCATACATGGATCCTATCTCGGATTTCATGGCTTCAAGCCATTTGTTGGAATCTGGGCGCGCCATCGCTTCTTCATAATTCGAAGGTTCACTGTTGTCTAACAACATGATTACCAGGATAGGGTTGCCATACCATTCTGGTGTGGAACATGTCCTTGTGGACCTACGAAGTTCAACAGCAAATTGATCCGAAGTTCCTTTATCATCATCATTAACTTCCTCTCTAGTCGGTGCAGGCACCACAGAAACATCTTCCTGAGCTGCGTTACTTTACGGTTCAAGAGGCAGTACTTCATCAAGTTCTACTTTCCTCCCACTTACTTTTTTCGAGAGAAACTCTTTCTCCAGAAAGGATTTGTTCTTGGCAACAAAGATCTTGCCTTCAGATCTGAGGTAGAAGGTATACCCTATGGTTTCCTTAGGGTATCCTATGAAGACACATTTTTTTGACTTGGGTTCGAGCTTTTCATGTTGAAGTTTCTTGACATAAGCATCGCATCCCCAAACTTTTAGAAACGACAGCTTAGGTTTCCTCCCAAACCATAATTCATACGGTGTTGTCTCAACGGATTTAGACGGTGCCCTATTTAAAGTGAATGTGGTTGTCTCTAAAGCATAACCCCAAAATGATAGCGGTAAATCGGTAAGAGACATCATAGATCGCACCATATCCAATAGAGTGCGATTACGACGTTCGGACACACCATTACGCTGAGGTGTTCCAGGCGGCGTGAGTTGTGAAATAAGTGTGTACCAAACTCGTGACTCAATATTCTCCTCCACGATCTGATCGTAGGAACTTTATTTTCCTGTCACGTTGATTCTCCACCTCATTCTAAAATTCCTTGAACTTTTCAAAGGTTTCAGACTTGTGTTTCATCAAGTAGACATACCCATATCTACTTAAGTCATCAGTGAGGGTGAGAACATAATGATAGCCACCGCGAGCTTCAACGCTCATTGGACCGCACACATCAGTATGTATTATTTCCAACAAGGTCTGAAGTAAACTACTCACACTTCATCGGAGAGGCTATGGTGTTGATGTAGAAGCCCTCCGTGGTAGATGCCCCCTCCGGCGGAGCTCCGGAACAGGCCCCAAGATGGGATCTCGTGGATACAGAAGGTTACGGCGGTGGAATTAGGTTTTTGGCTCCCTCTCTGATCTGTTGGGGGTACGTAGGTATATATAGGAGGAAGGAGTACATCGGTGGAGCAACAGGGGGGCCACGAGGTAGGGGGCGCGCCCGGGGGGGGGCGCCCTCCACCCTCGTGACTGCCTCTGGCACTTCTTGGAGTAGGGTCCAAGTCTCCTGGATCACGTTCGGTGAGAAAATCACGTTCCCGAAGGTTTCATTCCGTTTGGACTCCGTTTGATATTCCGTTTCTTCGAAACACTGACATAGGCAAAAAAAACAGCAATTCTGGGTTGGGCCTCCGGTTAATAGGTTAGTCCCAAAAATAATATAAAAGTGGAAAATAAAGCCCAATATAGTCCAAAACAGTAGATAAAGTAGCATGGAGCAATCAAAAATTATAGATACGTTGGAGACGTATCAATACCCATGTTGGCTCCCACATGTTCCACGATGATCTCATCGGATGAACCACGATGTCGGGGATTCAATCAACCCCGTATACAATTCCCTTTGTCAATCGGTATGTTACTTGCCTGAGATTCGATCATCCGTATCCCAATACCTCGTTCAATCTCGTTACTGACAAGTCTCTTTACTCGTTCCATAATGCATGATCCCGTGACTAACTGCTTAGTCACATTGAGCTCATTATGATGATGCACTACCGAGTGGGCCCAGAGATACCTCTCCGTCATATGGAGTGACAAATCCCAATATCGATTCGTGCCAACCCAATAGACACTTTCGGAGATACCTGTAGTGTACCTTTATAGGCACCATTTTATGTTGTGACGTTTGGTACACCCAAAGCATTCCTACGTTATCCGAGAGTTGCACAATCTCATGGTCTAAGGAAATGATACTTGACATTAGAAAAGCTCTTAGCAAACGAACTACACGATCTTGTGCTATGCTTAGGATTGGGTCTTGTCCATCACATCATTCTCCTAATGATGTGATCCCGTTATCAATGACATCCAATGTCCATGGTCAGGAAACCATGACCATCTATTGATCAACAAGCTAGTCAACTAGAGGCTCACTAAGGACATGTTGTGGTCTATGTATTCTCACATGTATTACGGTTTCTGGTTAATATAATTATAGCGTGAAAACCAGACAATTATCATGAACAAGGAAATATAATAATAACCCTTTTATTATTGCCTCTAGGGCATATTTCCAACACCAACCATATCATCATATATATCAATCTTTACCTCCGGACCATTCCGGAACTCCTCGTCATGTCCGTGATCTCATCCGGGACTCCGAACAAGATTCGATCACTGAGGGAGTCCCGGATTAGGGGGTGTTCGGATGGACGTACTATAACCTTTGGCCGGACTCCTGGACTATGGAGATACAAGATTGAAGACTTCGTCCCGTGTCCGGATGGGACTTTCCTTGGCGTGGAAGGCAAGCTTGGCGATACGATATGTAGATCTCCTCCCATTGTAACCGACTCTGTGTAACCCTAGCTCTCTCCGGTGTCTATATAAACCGGAGGGTTTTAGTCCGTAGGAGGAACAACAATCATACCATAGGCTAGCTTCTAGGGTTTAGCCTCTCTGATCTCGTGGTAGATCTACTCTTGTACTACCCATATCATCAATATTAATCAAGCAGGAGTAGGGTTTTACCTCCATCGAGAGGGTCCGAACCTGGGTAAAAACATCGTGTCCCTTGTCTCCTGTTACCATCCGCCTAGACGCACAGTTCGGGACCCCCTACCCGAGATCCGCCGGTTTTGACACCGACATTGGTGCTTTCATTGAGAGTTCCGCTGTGTCGTCGCCATCACGAAGGATGCCGCATCCCGTCTTTGAAGATGGCGTTGTCGCTAAAGGAGCTTTGGCTATCGGCCAAACTCCAGCTAGGCGGTTTTCTTATGACCGTCTGTTCGGTCGCTGCGCCGACAATGACTTCTCGGGTCATCGAAAGCAATCTCCACGTCAACTCGGAACTCGCCGAGCAGTTGGATCCGATGGAGCTCTCTTCCTTAAATGAGCTCTTGGATCGCATCGCCGCCCTGGGAGTCGCTACAGACTACGATCAGATTGGGCTTAAACCCGATCCGAGAGAAATTGACTCTCCCCAGGTCACCCACCACGTCGCAGTGGTGGAGGAACAATGCGGCGAATCTTCACCCATCTTAAGGACGAAATATGTCTGGATTCCCGATCCCTCCAAGCCTGATACCCGCGGAGGGGAGGACGTCACTCAAGCCCTGAACCTAAAGTCAGACAGCGGGCCAGATTCATTGGACAACATCCAAAAACCCAAGCTTCCGAGTTCGGAAAGTCTTGGGCCCCGGAGCCTCAGATCGGGCGAGGTTCCGAATTTAACTGCACCCACCCACCCTAACATAAGGGATCTATCCCAAATTCGGCAAGAGCCCACGGAAACAGTACATCATTACTGGGCCAGATTCCTCCTGGTTATGAACAAGATAGAGGACTGCCGCAAGGAGGATGCAATTTCATTCTTCTGCTATAATTGCACGGACATCGGAATCCTCAACGCCATAAGTCGCCGTGAAATTACACGCTTCGCTGACTTGGCATCCATGGTACGAAAATACTGTGCGATAGAAAGCATCCAGAAAACCGAAATAAAATTCTAGGACGATCCGGCCCTAAATACAACCCCAGTCCAAAATAAAAGGGCGCATTATCGCCCGGCACCTGGGCTAAACACCAAAAAGCAAAAACCCTCTATAGGGTATGGAACCGTACTGGAGGGATAGCTCAATGGACCCTGTAAAATTCATAGTACAGAGGGCGCCACACCAACCCACAGCCTTAGGGTATGTTGGATAATCCGGCAGGTGGCCAGAAGCGGCGAGGAGCTTTTAACTCCAGAATCCGCAAAGCACCAGCCCAGGAATACCAGTACAGTATCAACAGTCTTCGAGACTTTCGCATCAAACAATATGCGGAAACTAACACTCCGCAGCCTTACCGAAGTCTACCAGGTAGCAACAATAAACCCATGGAGTGACACGACTATTACCTTTAATGCCAGTGATGAACCTAAATTCCGAACAGCCCGAGCACCAGCCGCATTGGTCCTCAGTCCGATAGTGGACGGCTTTCGACTTACCAAGGTACTCATGGACGGTGGCAGCGGATTGAACCTCATTGATGAGGAAACCCTTTGAAAAAAGGAAATAGACTAGAGAGGCATTGAGCGAAGCAACACAACCTTTAGAGGAATAATCACTAGTCGGGAAGCGTGCTGTACAAGAAAAATCACACTGGATGTGGTGTTCGGCACGCCGGATAATTACAGGTCTGAGGAGGTCACATTTCAAGTGGCCCCGTTCAGCAGCGGATACCACGCTCTGTTAGGGCGAGAGGCATTCACAATGTTTCAAGCTATACCCCATTACGGGTACATAAAGTTCAAAATGCCCGGACCCAACGGAATCATCACTCACGCTAGTGACCCGGACATAGCATTCCGCGCCAAAAACAAGACAGTCGCACTGGCCCTTGAGGCACTATCCGAAGCCCTAGCGGCTGAGGAACTGACTGCGCTGCGCTCCACGGTGAACAGGGACGACGTGATACTCGACAAAAGATCCAAGTCCACCTCCTTTAAACCGGCAGACGAAATAGTCAAATTCCAATTCCATCCAACGGACCCTAAAAAAACGGCCTCCATTGGGGCGCAATTAAACCCTGATGTAGACGCCGCACTACAAGAATTCCTACGCGAAAATTGGGACATTTTTGCCTAGCACCCTTCAGACATGCCAGGATCCCACGCAGGCTGGCCGAGCACAGCCTAAACATCCTAAAAGGATTCAAGCCTGTTAAGCAGGCTCTTCGGCGTTTCTCTGAACCTAGGAGACAAGCCATGGGAGAGGAGCTAGCCAAACTACTGGAAGCCGGATTCATCAGAGATATAAAACATCCGGACTGGCTAGCAAACCTGGTGATGGTATCAAAGAAGGACAAATCCTGGCGCCTATGCGTCGATTTCAAGGACCTCAACAAGGCTTGCCCAAAGGATCCCTTCCCCCTCCCCCACATCAATCAAATCATCGACGCTACTGCAGGACACGATTCATTATGTTTCCTCGACGCATACTCTGGCTACCATCAAATTAAGATGGCAGAACCAGACCAAGCCGCAACGACATTCATCACCCCATACGGCCCATTCTGCTTCAACACAATGCCCTTCGAGCTCAAAAACGCCGGCGCAACATATCAGTGCATGATTCAGACATGTCTGGCCAACCAGATCGGCAAAATAGTTGAAGCATATGTAGATGATATGGTCGTCAAAACCAAGCATGTCGAAACTCTAGTAGACGACTTGAGGCTCACATTCGATAACCTCCGAACATATGACATCAAGCTCAACCTGGAAAAATGCGTTTTCGGCGTACCAGCAGGAAAGATCTTGGGCTTCATCGTATCTGGTAGAGGAATTGAAGCAAACCCAGCCAAGATCCGAGCTTTGTCACAATTGGATATTCCAAAGGACCTCAAGCAAATACAAAAATTGATTGGATGCATGGCGGCTCTAAGCCGCTTCATCTCCCGCTTGGGAGAAAAGGCATTACCCCTTTATCACCTCCTCTGGCGCACCGAACACTTCGAGTGGACAGATGCCGCCACGGCCGGGCTCAAAGAAATAAAAGCCATATTGGCAACAAACCCGGTCCTGGCCGCGCCTAACATCGGCGAACCAATGCTATTATACATTGCGGCAACTCATCAAGTTGTAAGCGCAGTGCTCGTCGTCGAACGAGAAACGGACGGACACAGATTCCCCCTTCAAAAACCAGTTTACTACGTGTCCACTGTCCTCACTCCATGCAAGTCATGGTACCCGCATTATCAAAAGATAGCGTACGCGGTATTCATGGCGTCCCGGAAGCTACGACACTACTTTCAAGAGTGTTCAATAACAGTAGCCTCCGAAGTACCTCTTAACGATATTATAAACAACCGCGACGCGACGGGCCGGATTGCCAAATGGGCCATAGAGCTCCTCCCGTTCAACATAACCTATAAGCCACGGCAAGCTATCAAGTCACAAGTTTTGGCCGACTTTGTCGCTGAATGGACTGAAGCCGAACTCCCTAAAGAGTATGACACATATTCCAACTGGATCATGCACTTAGACGGCTCCAAAATGTTAGCGGGTCTGGGGGCTGGCGTCGTTCTGACATCCCCAACAGGAGATACAGTTCAATATGTACTCCAGATAATGTATACGGACTCTAACAATGCAGACGAATATGAGGCCCTTCTACATGGTCTCCGGATGGCAGTCTCCATGGGCATTCAGCACCTAGAGGTGCGCGGGGATTCGAACCTCGCGATATCCCAAATAAATGGAGATTTTGATGCCAAGGATCCGAAAATGGCAGCTTATCGCAACGCCGTCCTAAAAATGTCAGCTCGGTTCGAAGGGCTCGAATTTCACCATATAGCCCGAGAAAACAATCAAGCAGCGGACGTCTTGGCACGCATCGGCGCAAAGCGCGATGCAGTCCTCCCCAACATTTTCTTGGAGCGGCTATTCAAGCCATCCGTACAATGGGAAGGGGAATCCGGAAATAACAACCCGGATCCAGCCGCACCACCTGACACCGAACATTCTGACACAACGGGAGGCTCTTCCAACGAAGTAACATCCCCAGCCCATGTAATAATGGCAGTCATTGCCCCATGGACAGAACCATTCTTAGCCTACTTAACTACGCAGGAACTCCCCGAGGACCAAAACGAGGCACGCTGCATAGTGCGGCGATCTAAAGCCTGTAAAGTCCACGAAGGAGAGCTTTATAAGAAAAGCACCACCGGAGTCCTTCAAAGGTGTATCTCTGAAGGGGAAGGGCGAAACCTTTTGGCTGAAATTCACGCTGGACTTGGCGGGCACCACGTCGCAGCCCAGGCCCTTGTAAGCAAGGCCTTCCGTACTGGATTTTATTGGCCGACGGCCCGGGCAGATGCTCAGGACTTAGTCCAACGATGCGTAGGTTGCCAATTATTCGCTAACCAAAGCCATATGCCACCCACCGCCCTCCAAACTATA
Source organism: Triticum dicoccoides (assembly GCF_002162155.2). Classification (NCBI taxonomy): domain Eukaryota; kingdom Viridiplantae; phylum Streptophyta; class Magnoliopsida; order Poales; family Poaceae; genus Triticum; species Triticum dicoccoides. The sequence goes on along the minus strand of NC_041389.1, from coordinate 577,751,623 downwards.
CCCATCACCTGGCCCTTCGCGGTCTGGGGGCTTGACATGGTTGGACCCCTTAAAGGGGGGACCCACAAGCAAAAATACTTATTGGTCATGGTTGACAAATTCACCAAATGGATAGAGGCCAAGCCTGTTAAGACGGCCGAATCCGGACCAGTGATAGACTTCATATCAGGGGTCGTACACCATTACGGCGTTCCCCACAGCATCATCACTGATAACGGCATGAACTTTACGGCCGACGAGGTAAAACTCTCGTGCAAAAACATGGGCATCAAGGTCGACTACGCTTTAGTCTATCACCCACAAACTAACGGGCAAGTCGAGCGGGTAAATGGTCTAATCATGAGTGGCATCAAACCCAGACTAGTGCGGTCCCTCAAGGAATCTAACACGCACTGGGTAGAGGAGCTCGACTCCGTACTCTGGGGGCTGCGGACCACGCCGAATCGCACTACCGGATTCACACCATTTTTTATGGTATACGGCGCAAAGGCAGTTCTGCCCTACGACATAATTCATGACTCACCTCGCATGCACATGTACGAAGAAAGAGAAGCCGAACTTGATCGGCAGGACAGTTTGTACGCCTTGGAGGAGGAGCGCGACGTGGCAAAAGCCCGTTCCGCATTCTATCAACAGCAGGCTCGAACATATCAAAGCAGAGAAGTACGGGCCAAAACTTACAATGTTGGCGAATTAGTTCTACGCCTGCCGGACAAGAAAAAGGACAAACTCAAGCCCTAATGGGAAGGTCCCTTCATCATCGACCAAGTCCTGACTGGTGGAGCGTATCGTCTGCGAAATGCATCGAATAACCGACTCGAGCCGAACCCATGGAACGCAGCCCGTCTATGAAGATTCTACGCCTAGCGACGGACTCTGTGTTCGTCTCCTTCCTCTATCCATTTTTTACACATTAGCTGTCTTATATTTCTCTCCTTCTCCCTCCTTTTCTCTTACAGCCTTTTAAGGGCTCGTTTGCGCCTCGTTTGCACACAATTGATGCACTATTCGCGCTCATTATACCTGGGGCTTACTTAACAGAAGGTTGTTTATACGGGCCTCGTGCCCAACACATATGTCACACTTCTGCATGTACCTTTTATTCAGCATTATATGCATCGATATGACTTAAGTTTTGGCCAAGCTGGGTTGCCTGGCTCCTGTGCTTACCCCTATGTTCTCGATTGTTCGGCTAGGAGGTAACGGGAGCACCTCTGCGATTGTTACTGCCGGGTCTGCCGGATGTGTACCTCAGACTGGGTGAAGCCGAAAGCTAGCGTTCTTAAGGGAATATTCGGTCGGTGAACTAAGAGATGATTTCTTACTCGTTTATTTATCTGCCCCCAGATGCTTTTCTGCTTTTTCGCAGTCCGGACATGCACTTTAGGGCATGCCTCCCAGGGAAAGGAACCCCTAACGGAACTATTCTCACTGGAAGATGTTTCTTACTAACCATGTAATATAACATAACTAGTTGGGCACTTGTCTGATAAAGCACTAATGACCCCTACGCCTGGTCTCCACGCATGCCCCGGTTCTTACATAACCGAGAGGATATTCGGACACACTCCGGACTATCGGGTCCCGAGGTTGAAGCGAAAAGGTCCGCCATGACAAACGATCTACAATCTGGCTAGAAGGCATTTTACATGTCATTTTAAATTACATAGTCAATTTGACTGGGTATATTCTTCTTCGATACCATCCAACAGGCTGTCCAATTTACATTCCTGTTGGGAATACTTTGCGGCCAGCTCTACTTGGCCGTACACTAAACTGACAGGGATCTCCTTCCCATCGGGCCCCACAGGTCCGACCTCGGCCATGTGGTTTAGGTCAGCCTTCGTGTACCGCGTCTTCACCATGGCCCAGGCCTCCCTGGCGCCTTGACGGCAGGCCGATATCTTCCATAATTGGAAGCGCCGCCGCGCTCCCTTCAGCTTCTCTGCAAGCTCTCCAAGGCCTTCGGGCATGGAGACGGATGGCCACAAAGCCTGGGCGACGTCTTGCATCACCTGCCGAACTCGTTCGTGCAGTTGTGATAGCTCGGGAAGAAGGTCACCCGTAGAACCGGGCATTTCCTCCGCAGGCCGACCTGTTAGCATACCTATAGACATAACTCTGTCAATCGACTTCCTCGCCGAACTCTTTTTTGAAAGTTCGTTCAAGCACTTACTAAAAATGCCGCGTCGAAGCCGCTGATTCTCCTTTACGGAGTCCGACAGCTGAGCACGAACATCCTTTAGTTCCTCGCCTAGTTGGGTGTTGGCATCTTGAAGCTTGTTCTTCTCTTGCCTCACCCTCGTAAGCACGCTCTCACCGGCCTTTAACTGGCGCAAGAGTTGCTGCTTGTCCAGATCAACTCCGGCGCCATCTGCACTGTTATTTTCAGAATTGCACACATGCCGCACTTCACAACATACTTATCTGTCAAAGCATATATTACCAGAGGGGGCCTCCTGGGCCTTCCCTGTTGCGGCTCGTGCGGCCTCAAGTTGGGCTTTGCACTCTTCCAGCTCCTGGGACAGTTGGGTATTCTTTTCTGTCAGATCCTGCATAACAAATGATCCTTAAATCAGTTATTCTAACTGTTTCAAGTCTCGGGGGCTACTGACATATATAACCATCGAATTTTCTCACCCATATGTCTTTTACATACTGCTCTGTGGCTCTGGCCAGACCATTTTGAGTGGCACGGAGGTACGCATCTCCCGTATTAAAGGCATCCAACGCCTCTTGGGAAAAACAAGCATCACGAAGAACAGTCCGGCGACGCCTGTGGTTCATGGCACTCTCCACCTCAGAATTGGTGGCAGAAAGCCCGTCCGCATCCTCTGTCGGAGGAGCGTCCGGTGCGCGCCCCGTATTCGCCTCCGCTTCCGGACCCGGCCTTGAAGCCTGGACGGTGGATATAGTCCGGCGGGTGCTCTTCTTCCTGAAGAGAGCATGAGCATTAGTATGCCTTGAGGGCATAAACCCTGGGCATTAAAATTGCACGCCGTACCATTGCGTCGGCGTCTCGATCCAGTCCGCACTTCTTTTTAGCCCGCTGGGCCTCGATGGCCCTTGTTGGCTAGCCACCGCGGGCTCGGCCCTCTGCCTCAAGGACTTCCCCTGCAAAAAACGCCATTGGAATACGGTGATCAAAAATAAGCACAGATGGATCCTCTTGAAAGTACTGGGACTTCGGTCTCGGTTACCTTTGAGGCTAGAAGTAGTCCGGGATAATCGGCCGTAATGGCCACCATGGTGTTGTCCTTGCTCAATTGATGAAACACCCCATCAATTAGCTCCACACATAAGTCCGGGTCCTCTTGGGAGTCCGGGTCGAGGGACCGTTCCGGGTCCTCGGGTTGTGGAGGAGGGCTGTTTATCTCCTTTACAATCTGGCGTAGCTCCTGCGTTAAAATTGCTAGACTAAGTACTTAACTATTGGAATATGAAAACAGATAGGCAAGTGAGAGTGTTCGCTTACCTAGCTTGGAGGATTGTACATAGAAAATCCGCCCCGTGGGTTGACACGGAGGAATTCCACCTCTTCTCCCTTGTACAAAGCGGACAAGATCTTCGTTAGAGTGGCAGCCGAATCCGGCCCCTTGCGACCACACTGGGTGGCGTCGTCCTCCCCGTTGAAATCCCACATGGGGTGGCCTCCATACTGAAGCGGCTGCACCCCCCGCGTAATGCATGTGGCCATGACCTCGATCATGGTCAGTCCGGTATGAGCTAACAACCTTATCCGGCTCATCAGGTAAAGGACGTCCCTGTCATTTTCCTTCTGAGGGCTCCGTGGACGCCAGCTCAGGCGCTTCTTCAAGGGAGCATTATCGAACTCAGGGAGGCCGATCCGTACAGGGTCCGGCAGGGGGACGTCTTCTATATAAAACCATTCTGAAGGCCAGTCCTCGGACACCTTCTTTGGGGTTCCGGATAGATATCCGGTCCCGGGGATGCGCCATAGTTCGGCTCCACCCACTTGATATATCGACCCTCCTGAGAACGGGGCACGAGGCAGAACAACTTCTTTCACAGCGTGAAATGGGCCTCGATGCCCAAAAACAGCTCACAAAGGGCTACGGAGCCCGCAATATGCAATATGGAGGTAGGCGTAAGGTTGTGTAACTGGAGGCTATAGAACTCCAGGAGCCCCCGGAGAAAGGGATGAATTGGACATCCGAGCCCTCTTATTAAATAAGGGACAAGGCATACCCGCTCTCCTTTGGAGGGATTGGGGACGCTCTCCGCTTGCTCTCCGCCATTATAGGTGGCAAGCCTGGCTCGAACTGGGACCATGTATGCTGGGGGGAGGAGCCCCTTGGTTTGGAGTGCTACTAGCTCGCTATGCGGGACAGAACACCTTTCCCAATCTCCAGGCCGAGGGCTGGAGGGGCGAGAGGAGGAGTTGCATTGACCGGCCATGATGGAATGGATCTCCGTCGAATGCGCTCCGATGAATGCTCGCGGAGGGAAGATGGTGTGATTCGGATCTAAATCCCCGCCTCTTTTATAGGCGGCCCATTTGCGCAGCTAGGGGGGTAACTGAAAAACACCCTATCTTTTCGCATTCTTTTGACACGTGGAAGATGGCCATTATTGGGCGCTGAAGCCAAGGAGCGCAACATTCACCAGAATCCGGACACTATTCGACATGTATATGGGATTTGGAGAAGAACTCGCCTTGCAATGCCGAAGACAAATCTGCGCGCCGGACTCATCGTCATTGAAGCCTGGTTCGGGGGCTACTGAGGGAGTCCCGGATTAGGGGGTGTCCGGATGGCCGGACTATAACCTTTGGCCGGACTCCTGGACTATGAAGATACAAGATTGAAGACTTCGTCCCGTGTCCGGATGGGACTTTCCTTGGCGTGGAAGGCAAGCTTGGCGATATGATATGTAGATCTCCTCCCATTGTAACCGACTCTGTGTAACCCTAGCCCTCTCCGGTGTCTATATAAACCGGAGGGTTATAGTCCGTAGAAGGAACAACAATCATACCATAGGCTAGCTTCTAGGGTTTAGCCTCTCTGATCTCGTGGTAGATCTACTCTTGTACTACCCATATCATCAATATTAATCAAGCAGGAGTAGGGTTTTACCTCCATCGAGAGGGCCCGAACCTCGATAAAAACATCGTGTCCCTTGTCTCCTGTTACCATCCACCTAGACGCACAGTTCGGGACCCCCTACCCGAGATCCGCCGGTTTTGACACCGACAATCACCAACATACATAACTCATATAATATTATATCGTCAATGAATGTTAAGCGTACATACCCTACGGGTTCGAGAATGATGTAGACATGACCGATACGCTTCTCCGGTCAATAACCAATATGGGACCTAGATGCCCATATTGGTTCCTACATATTCTACAAAGACCTTTATCGGTCGAACCTTTGTGACAACATACGTAGTTCGTTTTGTCCGTCGGTATGTTGTTTGCCCGAGATTCGATCGTCGGTATCTTCATACCTAGTTCAATCTTGTTACCGGTAAGTCTCGTTACTCATTCCGTAATACATCATCTTGTAACTAACTCCTTAGTCACTTTGCTTGCAACCTTCTTGTGATGTTGTATTACCGAGAGGGCCCAAAGATACCTCTCCGTCATACGGAGTGGCAAATCCCAATCTCGATTCTGCCAACTCAACAAACACCTTTGGAGATACCCGTAGATCATTTTTCTGATCACCCAGTTACATTGTGACGTTTGATAGGACACAAGGTATTCCTCTGGTGTCCGGGAGTTGCATGATCTCATGGTCGAAGGAATGTATTTGACATTTAAGAAAGCAGTAGCAATAAACTGAATGATCATATGCTAAGCTAACAGATGGGTCTTGTCCATCACATCATTCTCCTAATGTTGTGATCCCGTTATCAAAAGACAACTCATGTCTATGGTTAGGAAACCTTAACTATCTTTGATCAATGAGCTAGTCTAGTAGAGGCTTACTAGGGACTTAGTATTTGTTTATGTGTTCACACATGTATTTAAGTTTCTGGTCAATACAATTCTAGCATCAATAATAAACCTTTATCAGGATTAAGGAAATATAATAATAACCACTTTATATTGCCTCTAGGGCATATTTCCAACAGTCTCCCACTTGCACTAGAGTCAATAATCTAGTTCACATCGTGATGTGATTATAACACCCAATGAGTTCTAAGGTGTGTTCATGTTTTGCTTGTGAGAGAGGTTTAGTCAATGGGTCTGCAACATTCATACTGCAGACGCTGCTATCACGCTTTATTTGGAGCTATTCCAAATGGCTGCTCCATTATATATATCCGGTTTGCTACTCAGAGTTATCCGAATCGGTGTCAAAGCTTGCATCAACATAAATCTTTACAGCGAACTCTTTATCACCTCCATAATCGAGAAACATTTCCTTAGTCCTCAAGTTACTAAGGATAATTTTGACCGATGTCCAGTGATCCACTCCTAGATCACTCTTGTACCCCATTTTCCAGACACGTGGCAAAGCACACATCAGGTGTGGTACACAACATGGCATATCATATAGAGCCTATGGCTAAGGCAAAGGGGACTGTCGGATTTCGGGTTCCGGGAGACCCTCTAGGTTCAAACTCTGGGGTGCACGCGGAGATCGCACCTCCTACCTACCTATGTCTCGTTGCCTCGCAAGGATCTAAACTACACAAAGAACAACGCAAGGGACACGAGGTTTATACTAGTTCGGGCCACCATTGTGGTGTAATACCCTACTCTAGTTTGTGGTGTGGTGGATTGCCTCAAGGGCTGATGATGAACAATACAAGGAAGAACTGCCTCGCGAGGGGTGTTCTTGGGTTGGTGGTTCTGGCTAGGGTTCAATTGCTCGATCCCCTGCCTTGAGAGTGGCTAGTCCTATTTATAGAGCGAGGCCCTGGGCCTCTTCCCAAATATTGAGCGGGAAGGGCGCCAACAATTGGCCATTTTGAAGGGGAACATCTAGTACACTTATCCTAACTAAAGTCGGTCCTCGCCTGCCAAAGACTCTAGCGGTGACGCCGGCTTGGGCTCCACGATGACCTCCATCCTGCCGTTCTGCTGGTCTTGGTCTTGTTGCACCGAAATGGTTGCCTTTGCTTGATACTCTTGCCTGCGCTTGCTCCCTTTTCACCAAAGAGGAAACAAGGACTCTGCGCAGGCCGGCGCCCGCCTGGCTTTGGTCGTCATGGCTTGTGTCACGGGCACCTCGTGAGGTACCCCTCCTTGATCTCTCCGCCTCCTCGTGAGCCAGCCTGATGAGGCCATGCCTGAGGAAGCTTCCTGTCGTCCGGCCCGCGAGGCTTGGCCCCTCGCGAGGGTCTTGAGCTTGTGTTGATGAAGATGGGCCATACTGGGCCACCCCTTGAGCCACGCCGCAGGCCGCAGGCAGGCAAGTCTGGGTACCCCCGTTCCCAGAACGCCGACAGTAGCCCCCGGGCCCAAGGCGCGCCTGGACTTGGCTTAGCAGAGAAGCGAAGGGGCAAGTGCGAAGCGCCGCGGGCCCCAACAGCCTGCGGCCTTGGGCACCGCATGGCGGTTGATTGGACGTGGGAATCCCCGCTCCCCACGACGCCTCCGCAACTGCACGAATCGACAAGTCCCTGCATGCAAAGCGGGTCATGATTACCTGTGATCGTGGAGGCCGATGGTTGGCCTCCTCCGACTATATGTACGGAACGGCGATAGCCTTTCCAGTCCACCCTCTTCTGCTGTTCTCCGCCTTCTTCTCCGCCCTTGCTCCACCATATGCCAATGGCACCAATCTGACGGTTTTCTGCCGAGGAGAAGGGTAAAACCCCCCGAGAGGGTCCTTCCCTGCTTCCGCCGAAGAAACGGCTCGTCTCTCGCCGCGGAGAGGAGGGTGACCGGCAGGAGGTGTCGAGGCCATGGTTCGAGCGGCCGCCTCCTGGATTCCCATTGCCCTTGTACGCCCGGATCGAGGGTCCCGAAGGCGTAGGTGCCGAGCTGCACCGCCAGATGCACCGTCGCCGTCGGCGGATCACGGCGGTGCGCGTCATTCCTCCTAGGGTTCACGTCGAGGCCTCCTCCCACGAGTTTGTGCTTCATGCCGCTATGCCTCCTCGATCTTGGATTCGCCTTCCCCTTCCTTCGCCTTCGAGATTCCGCCAAGGGGGCCTTTCAGGCTCTGGCTGCAGCATGCCGACTGCCAGTCTCCTGCGACCGAAGAAGATGTCGAGGTTGTTGCTCCAGGCAAGGTCTTCATGACCCGAGGTTGGGGTGAGATTGCCCGGGTCTGCCGATCAGAGGGGGCCCTCATGATCCACCTGGATTACGATGGCGCCTCCTTGATGCTCTTCAAGGTCTTCGACGAAGATGGGCGTCGGCTGGAGTGCTGCCCCAGAGGCAGCGGCCGAAGCTCTAGAGTGGCGAGGACCAGGCCTGCCGCCCGCCCTTCCAACAGCTCCTCTGATGGCAGCGGACGTACTGGAGGGTCCAGCGACTCTTCCGGACTCTTCCTGACCCCGGTGACAAGCGACGACAGCTACAAGCCTCCGAGCTCATGCCGTGCCCGAAGCAGGGCCGGCGCGCCCGGCGGTCGACGCGGCTGATCTGGATGAGGTCGGCGCTGGCCTTGCGTGGCCCACTGTTGATGATGGCATCTTCCGTCATGGTCCCTCTAGTTAGGACTCCTTAGGATACACGTCTTTTGTCCCTGCGAGGAATCAAGAACACACCCCGTGGGGGCTTGTAAGGTGCCTGTAGTTCCTTTTGTTAATATGATCCTTATCGTGAAGTAGTGTGAGATGCTCGTCCCGCCTTAGCTTAGTTCCTCCTTTCGAACCTCGCGAGGGCTCGATGCTCTGCACCGACAGGTCCCGGTCCCAAGGCAAGCTTCAGCCGTCGCTGGTATGCCAGGTTGCGATGCCGTGGTCAAGGCCAGGAGGTGAGCGGACCGAGGTCCAGTAAGAGCCCCTGAGTCGCGATGCTCAGGAGGTCCCTGAGGGAGTCCTGGACTAGGGGGTGTCCGGATAGCCGGACTAACGTCATCGGCCGGACTCCAAGACTATGAAGATACAAGATTGAAGACTTCGTCCCGTGTCCGGATGGGACTTTCCTTGGCGTGGAAGACAAGCTTGGCGATACGGATATGTAGATCTCCTACCATTGTAACCAACTCTGTGTAACCCTAGCCCTCTCCGGTGTCTATATAAACCGGATGGCTTTAGTCCGTAGGAAAAACAACAATCATACCATGGGCTAGCTCCTAGGGTTTCGCCTCCTTGGTCTCGTGGTAGATCTACTCTTGTAATACCCACATCATCAATATCAATCAAGCAGGACGTAGGGTTTTACCTCCATCAAGAGGGCCCGAACCTGGGTAAAACATTGTGTCCCTTGTCTCCTGTTACCATCCGCCTAGACGCACAGTTCGGGACCCCCTACCCGAGATCCGCCGGTTTTGACACCGACATTGGTGCTTTCACTGAGAGTTCCGCTGTGTCGTCGCCATCACGAAGGATGCCGCATCCCGTCTTTGAAGATGGCGCTGTCGCTAAAGGAGCTTTGGCCCCCAGCCAAACTATCCGGCTAGGCGGTTTTCTCATGACCGCCTGTTCGGCCGCCACTCCGACAATGACCTCTCGAGTCATCAAAAGCGATCTTCACGTCAACTCGGAATTCGCCGAGCAGCTAGATCCAATGGAGCTCTCCTCCGTAAACGAGCTCTTGGATCGCATCTCCGCCCTGGGAGTCGCCACGGACTACGATCAGATTGGGCTTAAAACCGATCTGAGAGAAATTAATTCTCCCCAGGCTACCCACCACGTTGTCGTGGTAGAGGAACAACGCGGCGACTCTTCCTCTATGTTAAAGACCAGTTATGTCCGGATTCCCGATCCCTTCATGCCGGATTCCCGCAGAGGGACGGATGTCAATCAAGTACTGAACCTGAAGTCAGGCATCGGACCAGATTTGTTGGATAACATCCAGCAACCCAAGCTTCCAAATCCGGAAACTTCTCGGCCTTTGAGCCTCAGATCGGGCGGGGTTCCGAATTTAATTCCGCCCGCCCACCCAAACATAAGCAATCTATCTCAAATACGGCAAGAGCCCGATGAAACAATACATCACTACTGGGCTAGATTCCTCCTGGTCATGGACAGGATAAAAGACTGCCGTGAGGAAAGCGCAATCTCAATTTTCTACAACAATTGCACGGACAAGGGAATCATGAACGCCATAAGTCATCGCGAAGTTACACGCTTCACCGATCTGGCGACCATAGTACAAAAATACTGTGCGATGGAGAGTGCCTGGAAAACCGAAACCAGGTTTTGGGACAATCCGGCCCTGAATACAACCCTAGTTCGAAATAAAAGGGTGCGTCATACTCAAGCACCTGGGTTAAAAACCAAAAAGCAAAAAAACCCTAAAGGGCACGGAACCGTACTGGAGGGATGGCTCAACGGACCCTGTAAAATCCACAGTACAGAATTCGCCACTCCAACACATAGACTTCGAGCATGTTGGATACTACGGCAGGTGGCCAAAAGTGGCGAAGGCTTTCTAGCCCCGGGCAACCAGCCTAACAGTACCAGTACGGTATTAACAGTCTTCGAGACTTTCGCATCAAATAACATGCGGAAACGAACAATCCGCAGCCTCGCCGAAGTCTACCAAGTAGCAACAACAAATCCATGGAGCGACACGGCTATCACCTTCAATGCCAGCGACGAACCTAAATTCCGAACAGCTTGAGCACCAGCCGCATTGGTCCTCAGTTTGATAGTGGACGGCTTTCGTCTTACCAAGGTACTCATGGATGGCGGCAGCAGATTAAACCTCATCTACAAGGAAACCCTCCAAAAAATGGAAATTGACTGGATCCGCATTGAGCGAAGCAGCACAACCTTCAGAGGAATAATCCCTAGTCGAGAAGTACGCTGCACAGGAAAAATCACACTAGACGTAGTGTTCGGCTCGCGGACAATTACAGGTCCGAAGAGGTCACGTTCCAAGTGGCCCCATTCGGCAGCGGATATCACGCCTTGTTAGGGCGAGAGGCATTCACAATCTTCCAAGCTATACCCCATTACGGGTACATGAAGCTCAAAATGGCCGGGCCCAATGGAATAATCACTCTTGTCAGTGATCCAGATATAGAACTCCGCGCTGAAAATAAGACATCCGCACTTGCCCTAGAGGCATTATCCGAAGCCCTAGCGGCAGAGGAACTCACTTTGCTGCGCTCCACGGTGGATAGGGACGATGTGATACTCGATAAGAGGTCTAAGTCCACCTCTTTTAAACCAGCAGACGAAATAGTCAAATTCCAGGTCCATCCAACGGACCCTACAAAGACGGCCTCCATTGGGGCACAATTAAATCCTGATGTAGAAGCCGCACTACGAGAATTCCTTCGGGAAAATTGGGACATTTTTGCCTGGCACCCTTCAGACATGCCAGGAATCCCACGCAGGCTGGCAGAACACAGCCTAAATATCCTAAAAGGATTCAAGCCAGTCAAACAGTCTCTTCGGCAATTTTCCGAACCCAAAAGACAGGCAATGGGAGAGGAGCTAGCCAAACTCTTAGAAGCCGGATTCATCAGAGATATAAAACATCCGGACTGGCTAGCCAACCTGGTAATGGTACCAAAAAAGGACAAATCCTGGTGCCTTTGTGTCGATTTCAAAGACCTTAACAAGGCCTGCCCAAAGGACCCATTCCCTCTCCCTCGCATCGACCAAATCATCGACGCCACCGCAGGGCATGATTCATTGTGCTTCCTCGACGCATAGTCCGGATACCATCAAATCAAGATGGCAGAAAAAGACCAGGCCGCAACGGCATTCATTACTCCGTACGGACCATTCTGCTTCAACACAATGCCCTTCAGACTCAAAAACGCCGGCGCAACATATTAGCGCATGATTCAGACATGTCTGGCCACCCAGATAGGCAAAACAGTGGAGGCGTACATAGACGATGTGGTTGTTAAGACCAAACACGTCGAAACTCTAATAGACGATTTGAGGCTTACATTCGACAACCTCCGAGCATACGAGATTAAGCTCAACCCGGAAAAATGTGTTTTCGGCATACCAGCCGGAAAGCTCTTGGGCTTCATTGTATCCGGTAGATGAATTGAAGCAAACCCGGCCAAGATCCGGGCTCTGTCACAATTGGATATCCCAAAAGACCTCAAAAAAATAAAAAAATTGATGGGATGCGCGGCGGCTCTAAGCCGCTTCATCTCCCGTTTGGGAGAAAAGGCGTTGCCCCTCTATCGCCTCCTCCGGCGCACCGAACACTTTGAATGGACGGATGCTGCCACGGCCGGACTCGAAGAAATTAAGGCCGTATTGGCAACAAATCCGGTCTTGGCCGCGCCCAACTTGGGCGAACCTATGTTATTATATATCGCGGCAACACACCAAGTTGTCAGCGCCGTACTCGTCGTCGAACGAGAAACAGAAGGACAAAAATTCCCTCTTCAAAAACCAGTGTACTACGTATCCACTATCTTAACTCCATGCAAGTACCGGTACCCACATTATCAAAAGATAGCGTATGCGGTGTTCATGGCATCCCGGAAGCTGCGACACTACTTTCAAGAGTGTTCCATAACGGTGGCCTCCGAAGTACCTCTCAACGATATTATAAATAATCGCGACGCGACGGGCAGGATTGCAAAATGGGCCATTGAGCTCTTACCATTTGACATAAGCTACAAACCACGGCGAGCTATAAAGTCGCAAGTTTTGGCTGACTTCATCGCCGAATGGACGAAGCCGAACTCCCTAAAGAGTACGGCGCATACTCCAATTGGATCATGCATTTCGACGGCTCCAAAATGTTGGCTGGCTTGGGGGCTGGCGTCGTCTTGACGTCCCCTACCGGAGACACGGTCCAATACGTACTTCAAATAATGTACACGGACTCCAACAATGCAGCCGAATACGAGGCCCTTCTACATGGCCTCCGGATGGCAATCTCCATGGGTATTCAATGCCTAGAGGTGCACGGGGATTCAAACCTCGCAATATCCCAAGTAAATGGAGACTTTGACGCCAAATATCCGAAAATGGCAGCCTACCATAACGCCGTCTTAAAAATGTCAGCCCGGTTCGAAGGACTCGAATCCCACCATGTAGCCCGGGATAATAACCAGGCAGCAGACGTGTTGGCATGCATCGGCGCAAAACGCGACGCCGTCCCTCCAAACATCTTCCTGGAACGGCTCTTTAAGCCATCCGTATTATGGGAAGAGGAGTCCGGAAATAACAACCTGGAACCAACTGCACCACCCAACACAGAACATTCTGACACAATCGGTGGCTCAGCCAATGAAATAACACCTTCAGCCCACGAAATAATGGCAGTAATTGCCCCGTGGACGGAACCATTCCTAGCCTACTTAATCAGGCAGGAACTTCCCGAAGACCAAAATGAGGCCCGCTGCATAGTTCGGCGATCTAAAGCCTACAAGGTCCATGAGGGAGAACTTTATAAGAAAAGCACAACCGGAGTCCTTCAAAGGTGTATCTCCGAAGAGGAAGGGCGAAATCTCCTGGCCGACATTCACGCCGGACTCGGCGGGCACCACGCTGCAGCCCGGGCCCTTGTAGGCAAGGCCTTCGGTACAAGATTTTATTGGCCGACAGCCCGGGCAGATGCTCAGGACTTAGTCCAACGATGCGTTGGTTGCCAGCTCTTTGCTAATCAAAGCCACATGCCACCCACCGCCCTCAAAACTATACCCATCACTTGGCCGTTTGCGGTCTGGGGGCTTGACATGGTTGGACCCCTTAAAGCGGGAACCCACAAGCACAAATACGTATTGGTCATGGTGGACAAATTCACCAAATGGATAGAGGCCAAGCCGGTTAAACGGCAGAATCCAGACCTGTGATAGACTTCATATCCGGGGTAGTACACCGTTTTGGCGTCCCCCACAGCATCATCACTGATAATGGCACGAATTTCACGGCCGACGAGGTTAAACTCTGGTGCAAAAACATGGGCATCAAGCTCGACTATGCTTCAGTCTACCACCCTCAAACTAACGGTCAATTGGAACGAGAAAATGGTCTAATCATGAGCGGCATTAAACCCAGATTAGTGTGGTCCCTCACGGAATCTAACACGCACTGGGTAGAGGAGCTCGACTCCGTACTCTGGGGGCTGCAGACGATGCCAAACCGCACTACCGGATTCACACCATTTTTTATGGTATACGGCTCCGAGGCAGTTTTACCCTGCGATATAATTCATGACTCACCTTGCGTACGCATGTACGAAGAAAGAGAAGCCGAGTTGGATCGGCATGATAGTTTGGACGCCTTAGAGGAGGAGCGCGACGTGGCAAAATCCCGTTCCGCATTCTATCAGCAGCAGGCTCGAAGATATCAAAGCAGAGAAGTACGGGCCAAAACTTACAATGTTGGCGAGCTAGTTCTACGCCTGCCGGACAAGAAAAGGACAAACTTAAGCCCAAGTGGGAAGGTCCCTTCATCATCGACCAAGTCCTTACCGGCGGTGCATACCGTCTACGCAACGCATCAAACAACCGACTCGAGCCAAACCCATGGAACGCAGCCCGTCTCCGAAGATTCTACGCCTAGCGCCGGACTCAGAGTTCGTCTCCTTCCTCCGTCCACCTTTTATATTTTTTCGCTGTCTTTGTTTTCCCTCCTTTTTCCTCCCTCTTTCAGTACAAGCCTCTTGAGGGCTGATCTGCGCTTTGTTCGCACTCACTCAATGTGCTACTCGCACTCGTTATACCTGGGGGCTTCTTTAACAAAAGCTTATTTATAGGGGCTCCATGCCCAACACATGTGTCATACTTCCGCATGTACCTTTTACTCACCATTATATGCATCGATATGACTTAAGTTTTGGCCAAGCCGGGTTGCCTGGCTCCTGTGCTTACCCCTACGTTCCCGTTTGTTCGGCTAGGAGGTAAAGGGAGCAGCTCTGCGATTGTTACTGCCGGGTCAGCCGGATGTGTACCTCAGACTGGGTGAAGCCGAAGGCTAGCGTTCTTAAGGGAATATTCGGTCGGTGACCTGAAAGATGATTTATTACTTATTTATTTATCTGCCCCCATATGCTTTTTCTGCTCTTTTCGCAGTCCGGTCATGCACTTTAGGGCATGCCTCCCAGGGAAAGGAACCCCTAACGGAACTATTCTCCCTGGAAGATGTTTCTTACTAACCATGTAATATAACATAGCTAGTTGGGCACTTGTCTGATAAAGCACTTATGACCCCTACGCCTTGTCTACATGCATGCCCTGGTTTTTTTAACCGTAAGGGTATTCGGACACACTCCGGACTGTTGGGTCCCGAGGTTGAAGCGAAAAGATCTGCAAAGACAAACGATCTACAATCCGTCTAGAAGGCATTTTACATGTCATTTTAAATTACATCGTCACACTAACTGATTGTACTCCTCTTCAATCCCATCTAACAGGCTGTCTAATTTACAGTCCTGTTGGGAATATTTCGCGGCCAACTCTACTTGGCCGTACATCAGGCTCACAGGGATCTCCTTCCCATCGGGCCCCGCAGGTCCAACCTCGGCCATGTGGT
The DNA here is from genome assembly GCF_002162155.2 of Triticum dicoccoides. NCBI lineage: Eukaryota > Viridiplantae > Streptophyta > Magnoliopsida > Poales > Poaceae > Triticum > Triticum dicoccoides. The sequence goes on along the minus strand of NC_041389.1, from coordinate 577,736,067 downwards.
TTGGATCAGCCTTCGGATACCGCGTCTTCACCATGGCCCAGGCCTCCCTGGCGCCTTGACGGCAGGCTGATATCTTCCACAGACAGAGACGCCGACGTACTCCCTGAAGCTTCTCAGCAAGCCCTCCAAGACCCTCGGGTAGGGAGACGGAAGGCCATAAGGCCTGAACGACACCGCTCATCGCCTGCCGAACACGTTCGTGTAGTTGCAGCAGCTCGGGAAGAGGGTCTCCCGTGGAACCAGGCATCTCCTCCACCGGACGACCTGTGAGCACACCTACAGACATATTTCTGTCAGTCAACTTCCTCGCCGAACTCTTCTTGTCAAAAGAGTTTGCTCAAGCACTTACTATAAATGCCGCGACGAAGCCGCCGATTCTCCTTTACAGAGTTAGACAGCTGGACCCGAACATCTTTTAGTTCTTCACCCAGCTGGGTATTGGCATCTTGGAGTTTGTTCCTCTCCTGCTGCACCCTCATAAGCACCTTCTCGCCGGCCTTCAGCTGGCGCAGGAGATGTTGCTTGTCCGGATCTAGTCCGGCACCCTCTGCAATATTATTGTCAGATTATACACACGCCGCACTTCATAAACTATTTCTCTTTTAGAAATATGAATTACCAGAGGGGGTCTCTGTGGCTCCCCCGGCAGCGGCTAGTGCGGCCTCAAGTTGGGACTTGCATTCTTCAAGCTCCTGGGACAAGTGGGTATTCTTCTCTGTTAGATCCTGCATAACAAATGATCCTTAAATTAGTTAGTTTAACTATTTTAAGTCTCGGGGGCTACTGGCATATATAACTATAAAAATTCCTCACCCGTATGTCTTTTACATACTGCTCCGTGGCTCTGGTTAAACCATCTTGAGCAGCACGGAGGTGCGCGTCTCCCGCATTAAAGGCATTCAACGCCTCTAGGGAGAAACACGCGTCACGAAGAACTGTCCGACGGCGCCTGTGATTCATGGCGCTCTCCACCTCAGACCTGGTGGCGGACAACCTGTCGGCATCCTCCGTTGGAGGAGCATCCGGCTCGCGCAGTTCCTGCGTCGAAATCATAAAGTAAGACACTTATCTTCGAAAGCACGGATCAGATATATAAACGTCCGCTTACCTAGCTCCGAGGATTATTCGTGGAGAATCCATTCAATGGACTCGTGCGGAGGAAGTCCTCCTTCTCCCCCTTGTACAAGCCGAACAGGATCTTCGCTAGATCAGCGGCCGATCCCGGCCCCTTGCGGCCATGACGGGTGGCGTTATTCTCCCCGTTGAAATCCCACATGGAATGGCCCCTATATTGGAGCGGCTGCACCCCTCGCATAATGCATGTGGCCATGACTCCAATCATGATTAATCCGGAATGGGCCAGTAACCGTATCCGGCCCATCAGATAGTGGACGCTCCTATCATATTCCCGTTGAGGGCTCCGCGGGCGCCAACTCAGGCGTTTCTTCAGAGGAGCCCTGCTAAACTCCGGGAGGCTGATCCGAACTGGATCCGGCAGCGGGGTGTCTTCCATATAGAACCACTCCGAAGGCCAGTCTTCGGACGCCTTCTTCGGGGTTCCGGATAGATATCCGGTCCCGGCAATGCGCCATATTTCGGCTCCGCCCACTTGATATATCGACCCCTCGTGAGAACGGGGTACGAGGCAAAACAGTCTCTTCCACAACGCAAAATGGGGCTCGATGCCCAAGAACAGCTAGCAAACAGCTACAAAGCCCGCGATGTGCAAAATGGAGGCAGGTGTGAGGTGGTGAAGTTGGAGTCCGTAGAACTCCAGGAGCCCCCGGAGAAACGGATGTATCAGAAATCCGAGTCCCCTTATTAAGTAGGGGACGAAGCATACCCGCTCTCCTTTGGAGATATTGGGGACGCTCTCCGCCTGCTTCCCACCCTTGTAGGTGGCCAGTCCGGCTTGAATCAGAACCATAAAGGCTGGGGGAAGGTATCCCTCTGCTTGGAGCGTCACTAACTCGCTATGCGGGACTGAGCATCTCCTCCAATCTCCTGGCTGAGGACTGGGAGCGCGAGAAGAGGAGCCGCGTCGACTATCCATGTTGGAATGGATTCTTGTCAGATACGCTTCAATGAATACTTGCGAAAGGAGGATGGTGTGATTTGGATCTGGATCCACGCCTCTCCTATAGGCGGCTTATTCGCACAGCTAGGGGGGGTAAAATGTAAAAATACCCTGGCTTTTCGCATTCATGCAACACGTGGAAGAGGGCCATTATTGGACGTGGAAGCCGAGGAGTGCAACATTTATGAAGAAACCGGACACTATTCGGCTAACGCATGGAACATGGAGGAGAACCCGCCTTGCAAACGCCGAAGATAACATACGCGCCGGACTCGTCGTCATTGAAGCCTGGTTCGGGGGCTACTGAGGGAGTCCTGGACTAGGGGATGTTCGGATAGCCGGACTATCGTCATCGGCCGGACTCCAAGACTATGAAGATACAAGATTGAAGACTTCGTCCCGTGTCCGGAGGGGACTTTCCTTGGCATGGAAGACAAGCTTGGCGATACGGATATGTAGATCTCCTACCATTGTAACCGACTCTGTGTAACCCTAGCCCTCTCCGGTGTCTATATAAACCGGATGGCTTTAGTCCGTAGGAAAAACAACAATCATACCATAGGCTAGCTTCTAGGGTTTAGCCTCCTTGATCTCGTGGTAGATCTACTCTTGTAATACCCATATCATCAATATCAATCAAGCAGGACGTAGGGTTTTACCTCCATCAAGAGGGCCCGAACCTGGGTAAAACATTGTGTCCCTTGTCTCCTGTTACCATCCGCCTAGACGCACAGTTCGGGACCCCCTACCCGAGATCCGCCGGTTTTGACACCGACAGTCCCCTTTAGCGCTCAAGCAGCCATCGTTCAGTGAGAAAGGAGCGCAACGTTGCCAACACGAAGCTGCATTAGGTGCAAAGTTGGTGTTGCAATAGTTAGTAGCTCCGGAGGATGACTTATCTCGAGAGTTTGAAGCCTCTCCTTGGCGCGGCGCCAGGTCCGCGCGTTGGCAGCTGAGGAGTTGTCGGGCGGGGTCTTCGTGAGCCTCTTCCCCCTTTCCCTTACTCCCCTTCACGCTCTACATCCTCGGGTCCCGGCCCTCGAGCAAGCTCAGCCGTCGCCGGTATGCCAGGTCGCGATGCCGTGGACAAGGCCAGGAGGTGAGGGCTGGAGGGCCGATAAGAGCCCGTGAGTCGCGATGCTCGGGCGCCCCCCCTTTAACGTGCAAGCAGTTCGCGTGGTCGAGAGGGAAGGAGACGCCGCGAAGGCCTCCACCGATGTTGCTCATTAAAGATATCCTGTGAGCTCACCACAAGGAAAACGAGCGTTGCCGTTACAATTGCCAGCGAGCTGCTGGTTGCTCTGGAAGGGTGATGAGGGCACTGAGGGCTTGGTGAGGTGGCGCCTTGCGGGGCTGCCGCGGCCAGAGCTCAGCCACTTAGGATTATCGACGCTGCAGGGACGGACCCATGCGCAGGTGTCGTGCCGTTAGGGAGTAGCTCCATAAGTTGGTGTCAATCGAGCAGGCGATTAGGTCAAGCATATTAAACACGAAGGAGCAAATCCATTTAGATAAGCGCAGAGAAAGGCGAATATCGCTGGGTCAGGCCCGAGCGACTTGGGGATAATGCAGCCTGTGAGGCGCCCCCAACAAAGCAAGCTAAAAATATGAACAAAAGGGATACATGCCGCAGGGACGGACCCACGTGACCTGGGAATGATGCATCCCCGAGGGCGCTCCCAGCTGAAAAATGAAACTCGAAAGATGTCACCTGATGGTGTTGAAGATGAAGGGATGCTGAAGTAGCGACGCCGTGTGCTACGGAAGCCAATATTCACGAGCCCCCAGGCCCAGGAGCCTCGGGAGGCTCCGGAGGCGCTGGTGGCTCCTCGCGGACCATCTCCATCTCTGCCAGGACTGCGGAACGCCTGACCGCCTGGGCCTCCAGGTGTTGGGGAACGTAGTAATTTCAAAAAAATTCCTACACACACGCAAGATCATGGTGATGGCATAGCAACGAGAGGGGAGAGTGTTGTCCATGTACCCTCGTAGACCGTAAGCGGAAGCGTTAGCACAACGCGGTTGATGTAGTCGTACGTCTTCACGATCCGACCGATCCAAGCACCGAACGTACGGCACCTCCGAGTTCAGCACACGTTCAGCTCGATGACGATCCCCGGGCTCCGATCCAGCAAAGCTTCGGGGATGAGTTCCGTCAGCGCGACGGCGTGGTGATGATGATGATGTTCTACCGGCGCAGGGCTTCGCCTAAGCTTCGCGACGATATGACCGAGGTGGAATATGGTGGAGGGGCGCACCGCACACGGCTAAGGAACGATCCGTATATCAACTTGTGTGTCTATTGGGTGCCCCCCCGCCCCCGTATATAAAGGAGCCAGGGGGAGGAGGCGGCCGGCCAAGGAGGGCGCGCCAAGGGGGGAGTCCTACTCCCACCGGGAGTAGGACTCGAGGAAGAGGGGAAGGAAAGGGGGCGCCGCCCCCTTCCCTTGTCCTATTCAGACTAGGAAGGGGAGGGGCGCGCGGCCCCCTCCTGCCTCCTTCCCTCTTCTCCCTCGAGGCCCATGTAGGCCCAATAAGCCCCCGGGGGGTTCCGGTAACCTCCCGGTGCTCCGGTAAAATGCCGATTTCACCCGGAACGATTCCGATGTCCAAATATAGGCTTCCAATATATCAATCTTTATGTCTCGACTATTTCGAGACTCCTCGTTACGTCTGTGATCACATCCGAGACTCCGAACAAACTTTGGTACATCAAAACTTATAAACTCATAATAAAACTGTCATCGTAACGTTAAGCGTGCGGACCCTACGGGTTCGAGAACTATGTAGACATGACCTAGAACTATTCTCGGTCAATAACCAATAGCGGAACCTGGATGCTCATATTGGTTCCTACATATTCTACGAAGATCTTTATCGGTCAAACCTCATAACAACATACGTTGTTCCCTTTGTCATCGGTATGTTACTTTCCCGAGATTTGATCGTCGGTATCCAATACCTAGGTCAATCTGTTACCGGCAAGTCTCTTTACTCGTTCTGTAATGCGTCATCCCGTAACCAACTCATTTGGTCACATTGCTTGCAAGGCTTATAATGATGTGCATTACCGAGAGGGCCCAGGGATACCTCTCCGACAATCGGAGTGACAAAACCTAATCTCGAAATACGCCAACTCAACATGTACCTTCGGAGACACCTGTAGTACTCCTTTATAATCACCCAATTACGTTGTGAAGTTTGGTAGTACCCAAAGTGTTCCTCCGGTAAACGGGAGTTGCATAATTCTCATAGTTACAGGAACATGTATAAGTCATGAAGAAAGCAATAGCAATATACTAAACGATCAAGTGCTAGGCTAACGGAATGGGTCATGTCAATCACATCATTCTCCTAATGATGTGATCCCATTAATCAAATGGCCACACATGTCTATGGTTAGGAAACATAACCATCTTTGATTAACGAGCTAGTCTAGTAGAGGCACACTAGTGACTATATGTTTGTCTATGTATTCACACATGTATCATGTTTCTGGTTAATACAATTCTAGCATGAATAATAAACATTTATCATGATATGAGGAAATAAATAATAACTTTATTATTGCCTCTAGGGCATATTTCCTTCACCAGGATGCTCCTCATGAGGCGCTGGCGCACATCAGCCGCGTTCGGCAAGCCATAAGGCATGCGAACATAGCTGTGGGGTGGACCTTCGCAGCGTCCCACGCGTGAGGGCCAGAGGCGCTCCTGAGAGGCGGCTCGGTTGAGCCTTGGTATGTCGATGCAGACGCGCAGCCCACCATCCTCGCCCGGATGGGGAGCTACGGCAGGTAAGCGGCGGCTGCCACTTATGACTCTTGACTCCAGCAGCTCCTGAATGATCTCACTGACGAACTCCCGAGGGTTTGGCCCTCCTTGCCTCGCTCCTGCCTGAGGGAAACATGCTTTGAAACACGCCTCCAAGTGGTGCCCTAGCGCCTTCCTCGTGATCTTAGCAAAGTCGATGGCCCTCCAGGAGAGAGCTCCCGAGCCTTGCTCGAGGAGGGCACCGGGCGCGCCTTCCTATGCGACAGAAGGAGGTGCCCTTGGAATAGGTGCAGACTCTGAGGGGCTTGCCTCCCGAGGGTTCTGACCAGGCGAAGCCTTCTTCTTCTTAGGGACTGCCTCGGGAAGCCTTCCGCTCCTGTGATATGGGTCTTCAATTGACGCGGCTTGAAAGGCACGCTCCAAAGAACACACTGCGTCTCTCCCTTCACAAGGCACTGTGATGACTCCACCGCTTCCTGGCATCTTGAGGACATTGTAACCATGATGAGTCACGGCCATGAACTTGGCCAAAGTTGGGTACCCGAGGATGGCATTGTACGGCAGGTGGATGTGCGCGACATCGAAGTCAATGAGCTCAGTGCAGTAGTTACCGCGCTTCCCAAAGGTAACAGGAAGGCGGACCTGCCCTATCGGGACTGTGGAACCATCAGTGACTCCTGAGAAAGGCTTGGTTGGCTGAAGCTGGTTGTATGGCACTTGGAGATTGTGGAATGTCTCGACGGACAGGACATTGAGACCTGCCCCGCCATCGATGAGGGTCCCTGTGACTTGCACATTGTTGATGATCGGGGAACAAAGCATCAGGAGGACTCCGGCTGTGGCTGCGCACTTGAACTGACCTGCTGAGCTGAATGTGATGGCGCATGCTGACCACCTGAGGGGGCGCGTGGCTTCGAGCTTGGGGAGGACTGCATTCACTTCGCGAGCAAACTGCTTGAAGATGCGCTGAGAGGCTGGGGCTTGAGCTCCGCCCAAGATGCAAGCGATTGCGCGGCTCCTGGAAGCCCCCAGCCCCCTCGTCCTGATGATGGTCTTCGTTCCTCCTTGGCTGTGGTGGCAGAGGAGGGAGGCCCGCATTACCTTACGGACGATCCCCGCGAGGCTTATCCCTCCAGCCTCCCTCGCGAGGCTGATCCTGCCAGTGGTCCTCGCGAGGTCGGTCACGCCACCCTTGGCGAGGGCCACGGTCTTCCCATCGTCCTCCACCTCTTCCTCCTCCTCGTCCATAGCCCCGGTCGTTGCGCTCGGGGCATCGGCTGGCGCGCATGTCCCGCACAGCCCGGAGCTCTTGGCACTCGTTGGTGTTGTGGGTGTGGAGGTCGTGGTACACGCAGCACTCAGGCTGATCCCTTCCCTGCTTGGTGTCCGGTTCTGCTGCAAGCACGGCCGCCCCCTTGCGCTTCACGTCCTTGACCTTGGGCTTCTTCTCTTCTGGGTCGGCAGCTGGCAGCTCGGGGAGAGAAAGGCGTCCTTCCTCAGCCCTAGCGCACTTGGTTGCCAAGTTGAACAGCTCAAGGGAGGTGCACAGGTCTTCATGGATCGCAAGCTCTTCTTTCATCTTGACATCACGCACACCGTCGGAGAAGGCTGAGATGATGGCCTCCTCAGACACCCTGGGGATCTTGAGGCGAGCGTTGTTGAAACGCTGGATGAACTTCTACAGGGTCTCTCCTGGCTGCTGCTTGATGCGGCGCAAGTCGCTCATGGCCGGGGGCCAGTCGCGTGTGCCTTGGAAATTGGCGATGAATCGGGTGTGCATCTTGTACCAGGAGGAAATCGTGCCAGGAGCCAGGTTCAGGAGCCAGGTGCGGGCACCGTCCTTGAGCGCCATGGGGAACCAGTTCGCCATGACCTTCTCATCCCCGTTGGCGGCTTCGATGCCCAGCTCATAGAGCTGGAGGAACTCCGCAGGGTCGGCTGTGCCGTCGTAGCATGGGGGCAAATCTGGCTTGAACTTGCCCGGCCAGGCCACGCCGTGCAGCTCGGCGGTGAAGGCGTGGTAGCCTGCAGTAGCCACGGGAGGCCTCGGGTGGCGGAGGGCTTGATCTTGGAAGTCTCCGTGCGCTGCCGCCAGGAGCAGCGCGGGGTCTTGGCACGCTGGAGCAGAAGCGTGGTCGTGACGGGCCGGCATGGGGAGCGCCCGGGCAGCTTCTTGGGGATGAGGGATCTCTTGGCAGATCTTCTCTTGATGCGCTGGTGCCGGACGGAGTGGGTTCCGTCCAGGGACCACGCGCCTTGGGGCCAAGGCGCCTTCTTGAGGGAGAGGCGGCTGAGGCGCCCCCGGAGCTTCCTCGCCCGCGCAAGGCGGGGCGCGATGCAGCGAGAGGGATGGAGCAGGGGAGCCTCCAGCGGCGCTGACGAGCTCGGTGATGCGGGCGAGCCACTCGTCGTAGAGGTCGTCGACGGGGACGGTAGTGCAGGAGTTCCTGCGCCGGGAGCAGCGCGGCGTGCGCGTCCGCAGGAGCGCGACGGGCGTGGGACGAAAAATCGGCTGGAGTCAGCGATGGGGTGGTGGTGCGGCCTTCTTGCCGCACCGAAGGATGCAGAGACGACGCCTGCTGCTCGTTCCCCGCCGGGCCGGTGGCGGCATTGACGGCAGGCGACGGCGAACGACGGCGGCACCCGCCGACGGGGGCTGCCTGGGCGACATGAGTAGCGAGGGCGTCCCGGCGCTCGGTGTGGGCTCGATGAGCGTCTGACATGGATGAGAGGGACGGCGAAAAACAGGGCGGTGGAAGGCGGATTCCGGTGCACCCCTACCTAGCGCGCCAAATGTCGGATTCCGGGTTCCGGCAGACCCTCTAGGTTCGAACTCTGGGATGCACGCGGAGATCGCACCTCCTACCTACCTATGTCTCGTTGCCTCGCAAGGATCTAAACTACACGAAGAACAACACAAGGGACACGAGGTTTATACTAGTTCGAGCCACCATTGTGGTGTAATACCCTACTCTAATTTGTGGTGTGGTGGATTGCCTCAAGGGCTTATGATGAACAATACAAGGAAAAACTGCCTCGCGAGGGGTTTTCTTGGGTTGGTGGTTCTGGCTAGGGTTCAATTGCTCGATCCCCTGCCTTGAGAGTGGCTAGTCCTATTTATAGAGCGAGGCCCTGGGCCTCTTCCCAAATATTGAGCGGGAAGGGCGCCAACAATTGGCCATTTTGAAGGGGAACATCTAGTACACTTATCCTGACTAAAGTCGGTCCTCGCCTGCCAAAGACTCTGGCGGTGACGCCGGCTTGGGCTCCACGATGACCTCCATCCTGCCGTTCTGCTGGTCTTGGTCTTGTTGCACCGAAATGGTTGCCTTTGCTTGATACTCTTGCTTGCGCTTGCTCCCTTTGCACCAAAGAGGAAACAAGGACTCTGCGCAGGCCGGCGCCCGCCTGGCGCCCGCCTGGCTTTGGTCGTCATGGCTTGCGTCACGAGCACCTCGTGAGGTACCCCGCCTTGATCTCTCCGCCTCCATGCGAGCCAGCCTGATGAGGTCGTGCCTGAGGAAGCTTCCTGTCGTCCGCCCCGCGAGGCTTGGCCCCTCGCAAGGGTCTTGAGCTTGTGTTTATGAAGATGGGCCGTACTGGGCCACCCCTTGAGCCACACCGCAGGCCGCAGGCAGGCAAGTCTGGGTACCCCCGTTCCCAGAATGCCGACAGGGACAACCTTCGTCCTTTCTCTTTCTTCTGTCGTGGTCGAGCTTTGAGTCTTACTCAACTTCACACCTTACAATACAGGCAAGAACTCCTTTTTGACTGATCCATTTTGAACTCCTTCAAAATCTTGTCAAGGTATGTACACATTGAAAGTCTTATTAAGCGTCTTGATCTATCTCTATAGATCTTGATGCCCAATATGTAAGTAGCTTCACCGAGATCTTTCATTAAAAAATTCTTTTTCAAATATCCTTTTATGTTATCTAGAAATTTTATATCATTTCCAAGCAACAATATGTCATCCACATATAATATCAGAAATGCTACAGAGCTCCCACTCACTTTCTTGTAAATACAAGCTTCACCTTCAGTCTGTATAAAACTATATGGTTTGATCACCTCATCAAAGGATATATTCCAACTCCGAGATGCTTGCAACAGTTCGTAAATTGATCGCTAGAGCTTGCACATTTTGTTAGCACCCTTAGGATCGATAAAACCTTCCGGTTGCATCATATACAACTCTTCTTTAAGAAACCCGTTAAGGAATGCAGTTTTGACATCCATTTGCCATATTTCATAATCATAAAATGTGGCAATTGCTAACATGATTCGGACAGATTTAAGCATCGCTACGGGTGAGAAAGTCTCATCGTAGTCAACCCCTTGAACTTGTCAAAAATCTTTTGCGACAAGTCGAGCTTTGTAGATAGTGATATTACCATTAGCGTCCGTCCTCCTCTTGAAGATCCGTTTATTCTCAATGGCTTGCCGATCATCGGGCAAGTCCACCAAAGTCCACATTTTGTTCTCATACATGGAACCTATGTCAAATTTCATGGACTCAAGCCATTTATCAGAATATGGGCTCATCATAGCTTCTTCATAGTTCATAGTTTCATTGTTGTCTAACAACATGACTTCCAGGACAGGATTACCATACCACTCAGGTGCGGTACGTGTTCTAGTCGACCTACCAGGTTCAGTAGTAACTGGATCTGAAGTTTCATGGTCAACATTAGCTTCCTCTCTAGTTGGTGTAGGCATCATGGGAACGGTTTTCTCTGATGTGCTACTTTCCAATTCGAGAGAAGGTACAATTACCTCATCAAGTTCTACTTTTCTCCCACTCACTTCTTTCGAGGGAAACTCCTTCTCTAGAAATGACCCATTCTTAGCAACAAAGATCTTGCCTTCGGATCTCTGGTAAAAGGTAATACCCAATAGTTTCTTTAGGGTATCCTATGAAGACGCACTTCTCCGCTTTGGGTTCGAGCTTATCAGGTTGAAGCCTTTTGACATAAGCATCGCATCCCCAAACTTTAAGAAACGACAACTTAGGTTTCTTGCCAAACCATAGTTCATACGGTGTCGTCTCGACGGATTTAGACGGTGCCCTATTTAACGTGAATGCAACTGTATCTAATGCATATCCCCGAAATGATAAAGGCAAGTCGGTAAGAGACATCATAGAACGCATCATATCTAATAAAGTACGGTTACGATGTTTGGACAAACCATTACGTTGTGGTGTTCCAGGTGGCGTGAGTTGTGAAACAATTCCACATTGTCTTAAACGAAGGCCAAACTCGTAACTCAAATATTCGCCTCAGATTGTAGAAACTTTCTTTTTCTTGTTACGATGATTCTTCACTTCACTCTGAAATTCTTTGAACTTTTCAAATGTTTGAGAGTTGTGTTTCATCAAGTAGATATACCTATGCCTACTCAAATCATCTATGAAAGTTAGAAAATAACAATACCCACTGCATGCCTCAACACTCATTTGACCACATACATCGGTATGTAATATTTCCAATAAGTCATTAGCTTGATCCATTGTTCTGGAGAACGGAGTTTTAGTCATCTTGCCCATGAGGCATGGTTTGCAAGTATCAAATGATTCATAATCAAGTGATTCCAAAAGTCCATCTGCATGGTGTTTCTTCATGCGCTTTACACCAATATGACCTAAACAGTAGTGCCACAAGTATGTTGCACTATCATTATCAACTTTGCATATTTTGGCATCAATATTATGAATATATGTATGACTATGATCGAGATTCAACAAGAATAGACCATTCATCAAAGGTGCATGACAATAAAAGGTATTACTCATATAAATAGAACAACCATTATTCTCTGACTTAAATGAGCAACAGTCTCGCAATAAACAAGATCCAGATATAATGTTCATGCTCAACACTGGCACCAAATAACAATTATTGAGGTCTAAAACTAATCCCAGAGGTAGATGCAGAGGTAGCGTACCGACGGCAATCACATTTGGAACCATTCCTGACGTGCATCGTCATCTTGTCCTTAGCCAGTCTTCATTTATTCCACAGCTCCTGTTTTGAGTTACAAATATGAGCAACCGAACCAGTATCAAATACCCAGGCGCTGCTACAAGCATTAATAAGGAACACATCAATAACATGTATATCATATATACCTTTGTTCACTTTTCTATCCTTCTTATCTGCGAAGTACTTTGGGCAGTTTCGCTTCAAGTGACCATTACCCTTGTAGTAGAAGCACTCAGTCTCAGGCTTGGGTCCATCTTTGGGCTTCTTCACGGGAGCGGCAACTTCCTTTCCGTTCTTCTTGAAGTTCCCTTTCTTTCCCTTGCCATTTTTTCTTGAAACTGATGGTTTTATTAACCATCAACACTTGATGCTCCTTCTTGATTTCTACCTCTGCCGATTACAGCATCGCGAAGAGCTCGCCTTGCATATTATAGTTCATCACAGAGCCTTTATAGCTTGGTGGCAGTGATTAAAGAACTCTATCAATAACACATTCATCTAGGAGCAAAATTCTCAGCTGAGTCAAGTGGTTGTGATACCCAGACATTCTGAGTATGTGTTCACTGACAGAACTGTTCTCCTCCATTTTACAGCTAAAGAATTTGTTGGAGACTTCACATCTCTCAACCTGAGCATTAGCTTGAAATATCAATTTCAGCTCTTGGAACAACTCATATGCTCCGTGGTGCTCAAATACTTTTGGAGCCCCGGTGCTAAGACGTAAAGCATGGCACACTGAACTATCGAGTAGTCATTAGTTCGTGTTTGCCATGCGTTCACAATGTCTAGATTAGCAGGAGCGGGTGGGTCACCTAGAGCTGCATCAAGGACATAATTCTTCTGTGCAGCAATGGGGATAATCCTCGGATCACGGACCCAGTCTGTATTATCGCTACCATCATCTTTCAACTTAGTTTTCTCTTGGAACGTATCAAAAATAGGGGAGCTACATTGCAAGCTATTGATCTATTGGAAAGAAATTTTGACTATGTTCATCATAAATTTTAGTTCAATTAATCAAATTACTAATGAACTTCCATTTAAACCAACATCCCTCAAGTTGTCTAAGTGATACATGATCCATATCAAGTAAACCATGTCCGATCATCACGTGAGATGGGGCAATTATCAATGGTGAACATGTCTATGTTGATCATATTTACTATATGACTCATGTTCAACCTTTCGGTCTCCATGTCTATACATACTAGGCTCGTCAAGTTTAACCCAAGTATTTTGCTTGTGCAAAACTGGCTTACACCCGTTGTATGTGAATGTAGAGTCTATCACACCCGATCATCATGAGGTGTTTCGAAATGAGAAACTTTAGCAACAGTGCATACTCGGGGAGAACACTTTTATCTTGAAATTAAGTGAAGGGATCATCTTACATTGCTAACATTGTTCTAAGCAAAATAAGATGCATAAAGGATAAACATCACATGCAATCAAAATATGTGACATGATATGGTCACCATCATCTTGTGCTTTTGAACTCCATCTCCAAAGCAACGTCATGATCTCCATCGTCACCGGAGCGACACCTTGATCTCCATCATTGCGTCGGGGTCATCTCGCCAGCTATTGCTTCTACAACTATTGGTAACGCATAGTGATAAAGTAAAGCAATTACATGGTGCTTAATGATTGACACGCAACCCATACAATAATTAAAAGACAACCCTAAGGCTCCTACCGGTTGTCGATATTACAAAACATGATCATCTCATACAACATTGTGTATCACATCAAGTCTTGACCATATCACATCACAACATACCCTGCAAAAACAAGTTAGACATCTTCTACTTTGTTGTTGCAAGTTTTATGTGGCTGCTATGGGTAACTAGCAAGAACTATTATTACCTACGCAAAACCACAACGGTGATTATCAAGTTTGCTATTTTAATCTTCTGCAAGGATCGTCCGTGGTCAAATTCGATTCAACTAAAGTGAGAGAAACAAACCCCGCCAGCCACCTTATGCAAAACAAGTTGCATCAATCGGTGGAACCAGTCTCATGTACGTGGACATGTAAGGTTAGTCCGGGCCGCTTAATCCTTCAATACCGCCGAATCAAAATAAGATGTTGGTGGTAAGCAGTAAGAACATCAACACCCACAACTCCTTTGTGTTCTACTCGTGCATATCATCTACGCATAGACCTGGCTCATGATGCCACTGTTGGGGAATGTTGCATGGAAAACAAAAAATTTCTACTCACACGCAAGATCTATCGATGGAGATGCATAGCTACGAGAGGGGGAGATCATCTTTATACCCTTGAAGATCGCTAAGTGGAAGCGTTTATCAACGCGGTTGATGTAGTCGTACACCTTCACGACCCGTCTCAATCAAATACCGAATGTATGACACCCCCGCGTCCAGCACACGTTCAACTCGATGACATCCTCGCCTTCTGGATCCAGCAAGACGGGCGAAGTAGTAGATGAGTTCCGACAGCACGACGACGTGGTTATGGTGGTGGTGAAGAACAATCTCCGCAGGGCTTCACCAAGCACAACGAAAACTATGACGGAGGATAAACTAGAGGGGGCGGGGTTGCCAGCACACGAGTTGGTGAATCTTGATGTGTTTCTGGTGCTAACCCTGCCCCTCTATTTATATGTTGAGCCCTGGGGTCGTTTCTTGGAGAAAGAGCCTTCTCAAAGTCGGTTTAGCCCGCAAGGAAAGAGTCCTTCTCGGTTTCCAGTACCAGACGCCACGGTCCTCAGTGTCTGGCCCAGACGCTATGGGCATCGGCGTCTAGCTCAGGGCCAGACACCAGGGTCCTTGGCGTCTGGTCTCTAACCTCCGCAAAACTTCCTTTTGCATCGACCAAAAACCCTGTGGGCCTTACCCCTTGGCCCAACCATATCATCCTATATATCAATCTTTACCTCCGGACCATTCCGGAGCTCCTCATCATGTCTGTGATCTTATCCGAGACTCCGAACAGCATTCGGTCACCAACATTGAAGCGGATCCGCTCGCTCGTCCAAGCATGTCGCTCTGACCGACATGAATACTATGGAGTCACATCTACTTTGGAGTGACCGACATGAATGCGTGGAAACCGCTTCACGCAGGAAGATTTTAAGGTTGGATTGGGGTGCCGGGCATGGGGAACAACAAGGAGTTGGAGGACGGATGCCGACGAGGATATAAACTAAGTTAACTTTTGGACCCCCTTTTTAATGAAATATATAAAAAATGTAATAAGTGTGATCGGTCGAAATGGAAATCATCCCGTATGAATGAAAATCATACGGTTTGTTCAAATTTCGTTTGAAATGTATGCGGATGTAGAGGTACACGGTTGTATGGCCGCTCACATATCACTGTTCGCGCGTTCGGATTTCGGGGACGGATTGTGTGTTCATTTTAGGTGTACGTGTTAAAATGATGGCCTTAATCTTAGAGCATCTCCAGTAGAGCCTCTGTATCCGCTCGGCTCGTAAAATAACTGTCAATATACGGCTCCGACTGAAAAACGGCCCTACCGTGTATCCAATCGTCCTGCAAATTATTTAGGGTGAGTAGTGAAAATCACCCTCCGGCCAAAAAATCTTGCGTTTTACCCTCCTTTGTTGTTTCCTCTATCCCACGCGAGTCTTGGCGGGAGGGAAATTTCCTCCCATGCCCGCAGTTCCACCACCGCCCCCTCCCCAAACCTCCAATGAATCTTGCTTCCTCCAGCCACCTCTAGCCACCCCGCACCCTAGAGAGCTTCAGCCGTCCTTGCTCGCATCTCCTCCATTAAGATTCAAGGTCGGGGCGCCATTTCTTGTCGCGCGCGGGCCGCAGCAGTCGTCATCATGTATACGAACAGGAGCTTCGATAGCCGTCACGTTGCAGGAGGATCCGGCTGCTCCGGGCATGATTAAGCTGTCGTCGTCCACGCGGGTTGTAGG
>NC_041389.1:577719413-577719979 GCF_002162155.2 Triticum dicoccoides | reverse complement strand
GTAAGATTTGCTGCTTTTCTTCCATTTTTCAAATCAGCAGACGAGCGAATTTCGATGTAGTCCCGAACTTATGTTCGTAGACGGATAATATTTGGAATTCGTCCTCATCGCGAGAGTCATAATCGACATAGTGGACATGCTTTTTGACCATTCCGAGCACCTCTTCTTGTTGCATCTCACCGACAAATTTGAAGCCAACAAGGAGAAGAAGCGTTGCGGATCGACGACAGACCGACTTTGCATTCCACATAACCGAGCTCTTGCTCACCCATTGCTCATGAAAGATTACTTTGCTGAGGTACTGACCTATTCGGCCCATCTCTTTTGTAGGATTTATCAAATGCATAGGTCTCTTTTTGTTTGCATTGTGGAAGCTTCCGAACAAAATGTCGGTTCTTCACTCACAGGAGAAATGCCGCCTGTTTGCTCGGGAGCTTCGATAGTCGTCGCGTTGCGGGAGGATCCGGCTGCTCCGGGCATGATTAAGCTGTCGTCGTCCGCGCGGGTTGTAGGGAGGGAGGGGAAGTAAGGGAGGCGGCGCCTGCATTTTCGGCCGACTATGGGGG
>NC_041389.1:577716851-577719316 GCF_002162155.2 Triticum dicoccoides | reverse complement strand
ATTTGCAATATGGTGAGAGGTAAGATTTGCTGCTTTTCTTCCATTTTTCAAATCAGCAGACGAGAGAATTTCGATGTAGTCCCGAACTTATGTTCGTAGACGGATAATATTTGGAATTCGTCCTCGTCGCCAGAGTCATAATCGACATAGAGGACATGCTTTTTGACCATTCCGAGCACCTCTTCTTGTTGCATCTCACCGACAAATTTGAAGCCAACAAGGAGAAGAAGCGTTGCGGATCGACGACAGACCGACTTTGCATTCCACATAACCGAGCTCTTGCTCACCCGTTGCTCATGAAAGACTACTTTGCTGAGGTACTGACCTATTCGGCCCATCTCTTTTGTAGGATTTATCAAATGCATAGGTCTCTTTTTGTTTGCATTGTGGAAGCTTCCGAACAAAATGTCGGTTCTTCACTCGCAGGAGAAATGCCGCCGGTTTGCTAGGATTTAGTGCATACCAACAAATACTGGTGGCGATGCGAGTGATAGATGGAATTCCGGCCGATTACACCGATGATTATCTTTGCATTGGAGAAGATACCGCACTCAAATGTGTGCGGGTGTTTGCAAAGACAATGATCCAAGTATTTGGTCCTGAATTCCTTCAAGCTCCCAATGAGGAGGACACGAAAAGATTAATGGCGATGAATGAAGCAAGAGGATGGTCGGGCATGTTTGGGAGTGTGAATTGCATGCATTAAAACTGGAAGAACTTCCCAAAGGATTTGGTCAGGCAGTACACCGGCCATCAACGCAAACCAACTATTGTACACCGCACGGTACTGCAAATTTATTATACAGGCGAGCCGCAAACTGTTTTTGCAAGATTTTAGCGGCTAGAGATGCTCTAACGGAGTTGTCACCTGAGTGACCCTGGTTGTAGTCTTCTAGACGTGTTGCATCCGCTTGGATTCGGACAAGATACGGCGAAATTGTCTCTCGCCGCCGGAGAGAACCGCAAAAAAAAGAAAAGAAAAAACAAAACCTGCCAAGGCGACGAGGGCGGCCGGTCTACGTGATGACGCATGTGGCGGGCGTAGGGACAGGATAAAGTTGGTGCGATTTGGCCGCACGACCATGGTCGACAGCAAGGAAACGGCAGAAAAGGCGATGGTAATTGCTCCCTTTTCCCATACCGTGGCGTGCATGATCCATCGCTTTTGGGGATATATCCGTCGACGCGCCTTTTCTCGCGCCATCATGATCTCTGGTGACGGTGTGCCGTAGCAGCATCCGTTCGGAAAGGCCCTAATAATTCGACAAAGTCTGGATTGCAACTCCAAAGCGCCCGATCCAAATCAACGATGATTTTGTCCGCTTTTTATCCGTTTGGCTTGCCCCGGGCGGAAACTCATGTTCATTTTTGTATTTTGGTTGGTGCATGCGCCCAACAATGGCTGATCTATTTTGACGGCGCGTGAAAAATAATAGAACACAAGTATTTCAAAAATGCAAAAACATTAATGCCGCCACAAAGCCGACGAGAGTCCACGCGTCTACATTCACATTAATTACACATTAATAAAACTAAACTACTAGGCTGCGCGCTGCCGTAGGCGTCCTCGTCGTCGTCGTAGGGGCCAGTGAGGTCGATCAGCGTCGGCGCAGGGCCGGGCCAGGGGAACACCGTGTTCCAAGCGGTGGCGACGTCGTCCGCCGCGGGCTGTGCCGGCGCTAGCTGGGCACGACGCTCCTCCTCGGCATCGTGCTCCAGCTGCTCGAGGTACTCGCCCTCGCGGCGCTCCTCGGCCAGCCTCCTCTGCCGTCGTTGCTCAAGGTAGGCGTGCTCCTGTGCCTCCATCGTCCCCATCCAGATCAACGACGCGTTGACCCACTCACGCACCACTCCGGTCCAGGAGTAGCGCTCGATGGGGGTCGGCTTCGGCCCAGCCTTAGCTGGAGACGGCGGGGCCAGCGGCGGCACTAAACAGTCGGCGACTGCGGACAGTGCCATGGCCCTGCCATGCGCGCCTCGCACGCCTCCTCTTCTTCCTCCCTGCGCCGCTCCTCCTCCTTGCTCTCCTGGAGGAGAGCCGCCAGGGACGCCTGGTAGGCGGCGGGGAGCCATGCGAGATGTCGCAGACGCCGCGCCGCCTGGCCTCTTCGTTCTCGAAGGCGAACCAATGCCCCCAATAGGGCGACTCGAGGTCGTAGACGGGGTCGCTGCACTGCTCCATCGCCAGCAGCGCCCGCTGGCGCCGCACCTCCTCCGTGTGCGCCCTCGCCGACCGTAGCGCCGCCGGCACTGGGGTCCTCTCCAGATCCCAAGTGCCAGTCGTTTGGTAGGGTGACGTCGGGGTAGGGGAGAGGGACGCAGTTCTCCCAGTGCCACTACACCTGGTGCACTGGGATGTCCACGCCTTGCCTCGACCGGCGGGAAGCCGCCGGCGGAGGCGGGGAAGAGGGGTGGTGGCGGGCCTTGCCCTTGCCTTTGCCGGAGAAGAAACCCATCCTTGCGGT
>NC_041389.1:577716078-577716673 GCF_002162155.2 Triticum dicoccoides | reverse complement strand
GTGTGGCGAGATGGGGACGGGGGCTTCTGATAGTGGATGAGCCCTGCCATGCGCGCCTCGCACGCCTCCTCTTCTTCCTCCCTGCGCCGCTCCTCCTCCTTGCTCTCCTGGAGGAGAGCCGCCAGGGATGCCTGGTTGGCGGCGGGGAGCCATGCGAGATGTCGCAGACACCGCGCCGTCTGGCCTCTTTGTTCTCGAAGGCGAACCAATGCCCCCAATAGGGCGAGTCGAGGTCGTAGACGGGGTCGCGGCACTGCTCCATCGCTAGCAGCGCCCGCTGGCGCCGCACCTTCATCGTCAACAGCGCCCGCTGGCGCCGCACCTCCTCCGTGTGCGCCCTCGCCGACCGTAGCGCCGCCGGCACTGGGGTCCTCTCCAGATCCCAAGTGGAGTCGTTTGGTAGGGTGACGTCGGGGTAGGGGAGAGGGACGCGGTTCTCCCAGTGCCACTACATCTGGTGCACTGGGATGTCCACGCCTTGCCTCGACCGGCGGGAAGCCGCCGGCGGAGGCGGGGAAGAGGGGTGGTGGCGGGCCTTGCCCTTGCCTTTGCCGAAGAAGAAACCCATTCTTGCGGTGGCTAGGGTTGCTGCAGA
>NC_041389.1:577676254-577715734 GCF_002162155.2 Triticum dicoccoides | reverse complement strand
GATTAAAAAAGGCCGATCATCGTCGCTAACGCATGGACCCAAGGTGGGCCGTCGTCATAAATTAAGCTGACAACTGTAGTTGGACGGCCGCCAGATGGGGACGCGGCGGACACGAAGAAGACGCGTGAGGCGTCCGCGCCGACGCATTTCTGCCGTAAATTTGAGCTGCAAATGGATTGGCGCAGACGTGTTTTGCTAACGGGTTAGCGTGTTGGGCCTTCACTTTTGTCCGCGTGGACCCAAACGAACCGCGGCGTTGGAGTTGTTCTTGGGAGCTCCTATACGGCGCGTTCAGCGCCATGGAAGCAAACCAGCGCCTACTGGAAAGGCTAGTGGACCGGCCCACGGACGAAAGAGAGCAGAAAAAGTCTCACGACACAAAACCGCAAAAATACGTAAGAAAGCAGAAAAAGTCTCACGACAAAAAACCGCAAAAATACGTAGAACCGAGGACTCGAACCCGCGCCTGTAAACTGCAGCATTATTCAGCTAGCCACTACACGACCGGAACTCCAGTGTTTTATGGCAAACGAGAATCGAGAAGAACCATAAAAAGCCGCGTTATTTATTACATATTTTTAAACTATTTGTATTTTTTGGAACAGTCGATTTGTTAATGAAAAAAAGTTCATAAAATTTTGAAAACAGTTCATCGATTAGAAAAAAGCTCATCAAATTTGAAAGTAGTTCATTGATTTCGAAAAAAGTTCATCAATTTTGAAAAAAAGTTTATCAAATTTGAAAAAAGTTCATCGAATTTGGAAAAAAGTTCATCAATTTTAAACATCGATTTTGAAAAAAGTTCATCAAATTTAAAAAAAGTTCATCATATTTGGAAAAAATTTATCGAGTTTGTAAAAAAGAGTTCATCAACTTTTTTAAAAAGCAATCTTATTTAAAAAGTTCATATATTTAGGAAAAAAAGGTTCACGAAATCTGAAAAATTCGCGCATTAAAGAAAAAAAAAGAACAGAAAAGGATAAAAGAACAAAAGGAACTTAAACTATATAAATAAAGGAAGGAAAGTGTATTGGCAAAACGGGAGCGGTGTCATGATGGTTCGTGTGTAACCATCGCAGTGAAGGGTCGCGGGTTCGATTCCCTCTACCCTGCATTCTGCTTTACGTGTCTGAAAACAGAAAATGGGCCGAGCACAGTAAACGTGGCTGCAGGCGCCCGTTAGCAGAATACACATTAATGGGCGCCTGCAACGTCAAATAGGAAATGCCATTGTACTTGGATGAAATGTTTTTTTACTTGTTTTTTTTAAACATCAATACAGACACAAGCGCTCATATACACGCGCATACACTCATCCTTATGAACGCACCCACGCATACTCTACCCCTATGAACACCTTCGAAAAACTGAGCCGACATATTATCTTGAGATTTATGAAGTCACCTTAGATGCCTTGTTATTGCACGAAGTGTTTGGTGTCACGTCGATGTCAGCGGCATCGGTTTGTTTAGCTGGAGTATTTGCCAAAACAAAGATTCCTTTGGGGCAGGGAATTGGTTATTACTCGGCTGCACGGGCTGTTAGTTGTACACTTGGACTACTGCTAGGTTTTTTGCACTGGGGCGCCGCCATCATGTACCTACGCGTATACTATATACTCCTACTACTAAAATATTCTCCTACTTTACCCCGCACGTAGTACGTACGGCGGCACAAAGTCAAGAGCCCATTTTACCGACTCATGATATGACGCTGCAGTACTGGTGGCTGCTAATGAGTAAATATTTAATGTCTAATCCGTGGATTTGATGTCGTCCTGGATGAAAAGGGCAATGGAAGCTACCATACGGCCGGTGCGACCGTGTGCAACCGTGTGGCAAAGTACTCCGGTGCGCTTCTGCTGCCGGATACGGAGGTTCGTTCGTCGGCCGAAGCTCAACGACGACCCATGCCGACCTGGCGGTACGTAAACGCGCGCAAAACCGATGTGATCTGGCGGGCGGAGACCACGGCCAAATTAAGAGTAACAAGCATGCGGGAAGCGCGGCGGCACGCGGCGCCCATACGTATGTTATGTAGAAGTTAAATTAGGCTTTCTTCATAGTGGACATAGCTTGAGGGACTGAGGAAACTCAATCGTGTTGTCGACATCGTCGTCCTGGGTTTGGAGTCGCTGTGGTCCCGACGGGTCGAATCGGGAAGAGGCGTCGCAATAAGAAGATCGGTCGGGATGAGTGGCATGCCAAGATTTAGAAAACAAACTGATGCTTTTTGCTGGTACTATGGATCTGCCATCGCCCCTCCCGCGACACTTCACCCGTCATGGGAGAGGGAAAGGAGGGGAAGGGGGGAGGCAACAAAATGGGAGGAGGTCTCTGATGGCGGCAATAGAAGAGGGAACATGTGCGGGTAATCTTTTGAATGAGCGGTAATGGAGGAGGAAACGGTAGAGATTAGAGAGGAGGGAGAATGTCCCGCTGCTCTCTCTGTCTCTCTCTACCCCTCTCGTTGTCTCTCTCCAGAAAGAAGCATAAGGGTCCTAGAAAGCAGTGAGTAGTAGGTCCCATACGGCTAGATATTTTGATGCTCAATCTTGATCGCTAAATTGAACAAGACAGTAAAAAAAAATCAAAAAACACACGCTAGCTTAGCAGGGGAATAACCGGCGGTTGGATGGTTAGAAGAACAGTGATATCCGCAGCCCGTCATGATTGAATTCTTAAACTTGACATTGGTGCTCACATTATTCATAGATTTTTTGAGGTTTTCAATGATGTTCGTTTAGTGAAAGGAGGCGTTCCCGTCGACTGCAAGGTGATTGTGGTGACTTTATAAAATCTCAAAATGGTATGCCAATTCAGTCTCTCAGAGGTGCTCATAAGGGGTGTGTGCGTTTATAGTGGTGAGCGTATGCTCATGTATATGGACGACTTCGATTGTACTATATTAAAAAAAGTTAACACCTAAAGAATTGGTGGAAAATGAAGCAAGCTAAGGTAAAAAACATCGACACGTGTCCATCACAGAAGAACCAAGAAGTAGCACTCCAAACACATGAGGTGTGGTAGCTTAGCCGCTTTAATTATTGTATCTCTCTCTAGTAAGAAGCATAAGGGTCCAAGAAAGCGCTGAATAGTAGGTCCCATATGGCTAGATATTTTGATGCTCAATCTTGATCGCTAAATTGAACAAGGCAGTAAAAAAAAAATCAAAACACACACGCTAGCTTAGTAGGGGAATAACCGGTGGTTGAATGGTTAGAAGGACAGTGATATCTCCAGCCCACCAGAATTGAAGTCCTAAATTTGACATTGGTGCTCACATTATTCATAGATTTTTTTGAGATTTCCTGTGATGTTCGTTTAGTGAGAGAAAACGATCCCGTCGACTGCGAGACACTTGTGGTGACTTTATAAAATCTCAAGATGGTATGCCGGCTCAGTCTCTCATAAATGCTCATAGGGGGGCGTGCGTTTATAGTGATGAGTGTATGCTCATGTATATGAGCGACTTCGATTATACTCTGTTAAAAAAAGGTTAGCAGGAAAACAAATTGGTGGAAAACTTAAGCAAGCTAAGGCAAAAAACATTGACATGTGTCACAGTTTTTTTAGAGGCAAACCACACTTTATTGATAACTAGGTGTTTGGTTTACACCAATGATAAAAGGGTCGTGGGGTAATCCCATCGACAAGTGATGACCCGCATCTAAAGAAGAAGTAAATTTAGCTTAATTATAAGCATCAAAGTTCAAACTACGACCTTTGAAAAAAAAACTCACAACTAGTGACATATCTTGCACGAGCGCATATCTCCTTGATAATAGAATTGTACCATTCCTTATCTCCTTCACAATTGTCTTGCTGTCGCATGCGATAACGATCCGGTCAAGGGATAATAGAACTGAACTTGGCAGATAGTGTTTGGTTCAAGGGGGAGGGAGGGGCCTTACCCACCTGAAAATCAGGGGATGGTGAGAATTAGAGGAAGGAGCCCATGCACCTCCTGTAACCCGTCCGTTGGTTTAGTAATTTCACCAAATTAAAACGATGCAGAGCAGTGATGCATATCCTGACTGATCGACCACTAGCCCCGAAGTTAGGCCGGCCCATTAAGGACTTATACAATGCAAGATGTTTAGGATGGTGCTTAGTCTAAAAAAATTACTAGTTTAGAGATATGCACTGATGGTTAAGAAAAAACTTGATTTATTTTACAAAACATCTCCCTATGCATCTCGCAATGTACAAGGTCTAAGGGCACCCAAAGCGGTTTCCTAGGATTGTTATTAGAACACAATCTTGAAATCCATGAACATTTCTAAAATTTATGAATATTCTTCATATTTTTTAATGTTTTCAAATCCAAGATTTTTTTTAAAGTCCATGACCATTTTCTCAAATTCGTGAATGATTTTCTGAATTCATGATTTTATTCAAATTAACACAAAATAATCATGAAAAAAATTAAATTGCTGGTTTTTTTGGAATTCATGAGCATATTTTCTATTCATGAACATCTTCAAATTTGTGAGTGTTTTGCAAATTTGTGATATTTATTAAATTAGAATACATTTTAAAATTTGTGGACATTTTTCAAATTCATGAAGTCTTATTTGAGGTTGTGAACCTTTTTAAAAACTTGTGGCTATTTTTTAAATTCGTGAATATTTTTCAAACACGCGAGCATTTTTCATTCATGGACATTTTTTGAATCCGTGAACATTTTTCTAAATCCTGATTTTCTAAATTAGTGGACTTTATAAATTTTATGATTTAAAATAAAATTTAAAATCATTTAAAAAATACCGGTCAAACCATTTGAGAAAACTAGAAATAAGAAGAAAGCCTGGTCGAAGAAGATTCTAAAAGGATCCCAAAAATTGAAGGGACACGCTACACGTTGGCCAGCGGATTTTTTTCCACTGCCTCGGCATCTGTAAGATCTGATGCCAAGCAACGCCCTGCCTCGACCTAAAAATTGCAACAACGACGGTATTGCAGAAACTTTTGTAACATGGGTCTTGTTGCTGATTTTTTTGCAAGAGAACTCATGTTGCGTAAACTTTGCAACAGAGGTCTTGGTGCGGATTTTGTTTGCAACAGAGGTCATGTTGCGGATTATTTTTGAATCTTTTTCTTTTGCATAATCTTTTTGCAATATAGGTCCTGTTGCAGAACCTCATTGCAACACAACACTTGTTGCAAAGCACCTCTCGTGAGTCCCCCAGTAATAGTTCACGGTAGCGAACACATGATGCTTCTGGTTCTATGAGATTGGGTGTGGGCCTCGGGAAGGTACGTGGCAAGTGGACAGGCAGCGGATGCGGCCGAGCTATCCGCCGGCTGATTGTTAGCGTTTCCCAAAATTGAAGGGGGAAAAGGAGCGAGTTTGACCTATTTTCGCGCTTGGCAGACGGCTTATACGATGGCCGGTCCAGAACTGCGCAAAAGGGGATATGGGAGCGACGTACTAGTATTGTTCGAAAGCGACCTATCATGGGAGGAAATGACGCATCAAGCATCTGGTTGCCCCCTCCCGCAGAGGGAGCGCCCGACTAGGGCCGACCCACTAGGGCAGAGTAGCGATCCAGGGATCAGCACGTGGGTCGACCACTGTAGCCTATGGTAGAACTGGTTACTTTAGCAAACTTTTTTTTTGAAATTCAATATTTTATATAAATACAAATTTCCCCCAATATGTGAACATTTTCTAAAAACATGAGCATTTTAAAAAATTAACACGTCTTTTGAAAACATCACAATTTTCAAAATTTTATGTTTTAAAAACTAAAAAAAATTCTAGAATTTTTGAACCTTTATTGGAAAATGTGATCAGTTTTCCCCAAAATACAAGATGTCTATCAAATTTGGAATATTTGTAGAAAATTATAATCTTTTTGTAAAATGTAAATAACATTTTTCCCAAATTTGAAAATATTTTTTCAATACTGCACATAATTTCTCAAATTAGTAATCAATTTTTAAAACAAGATAATTTTTCAAAATGCAAACATTTATTCAAATTTGTGAACCTTTGCTGAAAATGCGACATTTTCTAATTTGTGAAGTTTTGAAACGGAAAAGGCAAAAAAGAAAATAGCACCGAAAAATAGTAATGTAAAAAATCCAGTAAAAGTTTTGCTCCTAGAAGGTTCCCAATGAGAACCCTAGTCCTAGTGCTGAAATGGCCCATTTGATTTGATTGTTGTGCGCTCGTGCTTGTGCGATCCGACGACAATTGGACGCTTAATATGTCCCTAAACCCTATTTGGCGCATTAAGCGCCAGTTTTTCTGAGAAAACTTTAAGCATGAGTTACAAGTGTTCTCTTAACCTGCCGCCCACTCCACGCCCACCTTGGGCTAGGCCCATTTAACCTTTTCTCTATATTGCATCGTACATGGCGCCTGAAGCATTGCAATGGGTCGGCCTATCTAAGGCAGTTGTGGCGGAGAAGCTCGTTCCAGGGTTTTGGGAATCTGTCGGCGATTTTTTTTTGCCATTTTGTTTTCTGGATCTTTTTCTGTATGGTTTCAAGATTTTTTTTTTCAGTTTTTACCCTTTTTGTTCAAACATGAGAAAATTTTCAAATCCGTAAACTTTTTCTCAAATTAGTGAACCTTTTTATATCATGAACCTTTTTCAAATTTGTGAACCTTTTCAAAATTCACGTACTTTTCTCAAATTAGTGAACTTTTTTCAAATATGTACCCTTCTCATGCACGTTTTTTAAACAAACGAACTTTTTCACACTCGTGGTTGTTTCTCAAATCCGCGAACCTTTTTCAAATTCGCAAACTTTTCTCAAATTTATGAACTTTTTTTCAAATTCATGCGATTTCTTCAAATTTGAGAACCTTTTTTCTTTCGGATCTATGTTTTTTTAAAGTCAATGGGCAAGTGGTGACCAGTCAACTCTTGGTCGAGCAAACCAAGCGCTTATGTGATGCGATAGAGTGACAAACATGTTTGCTGGGCGGCGAGAGAGCGGCTGTGTGGGCGCTAGCTTGTGAACTAGCGCCCGAAGTGTTTAGTAGGAGGACTCTAATGCGTCATATAGGACATTCCATCTACATCAGTGTCTTTGCGCCGAAGCTATTCATTTTTAGGAACAACTTGATTTTATAACTTATTCAAAATCTCTGTGTATATTGTGTATATTGATACGTCTTCAACTTATCTATATATTTTTATTGTTTCATGCTACTACAGTATCAATTTTGGATGTTTTATATGCAACTTTATGCAATTATATATCATTTTTTGGTCTAACCTATTAACTTAGTGTCCAGTGTCAGTTGCTGTTTTTTGCTTGTTTTTTACTTTTCAGAAAATCAATATAGAACATAGTCCAAACAAAAAAAAATGGATTAATTTTTTCTGGACTAGAAAATACCCTAGAAGGTTCGCGAGAAGACATGAAGAGTCACGAGGGAGCGATAAGCTCAGGAGGCGCGCTCGAGGCTTGTGGGCCCCTCGTGGCACCACTTGAATTTCTGGATAGCATAAAAAGATACTTGAATAAAAGTTTTTCTATGAAAGACCTCGGTGAAGCTGCTTATATATTGGACATCAAGATCTATAAAGATAGATCAAGACGCTTAATAAGACTTTCACGAAGAACATACCTTGACAAAGTTTTGAAGAAGTTCAAAATGGATCAGTCAAAGAAAGGGTTCTTGCCTGTGTTGCAAGGTGTGAAATTGAGTCAGACCCAATGGCCGACTACTGCAGAAGATGGAGAGAAAATGGAAGTCATTCCCTACGCCTCAGCCATAGGTTCTATCATGTATGCTATGCTATGTACCAGACCTGATGTGTGCCTTGCCATAAGTTTTGCGGAGAGGTAAGTAATCCAGGAGTGGATCACTGGACAACGACCAAGAACATTCTGAAGTACCTGAAAAGGACCAAGGATATGTTTCTCGTTCATGGATGTGACAAAGAGCTCGTCGTAAATGGTTACGTGATGCTAGTTTTGACACTTATCCGGATGACTCTAAGTCACAAACCGGATATATATTTATTTTGAATGGTGGAGCTGTGAGTTGGTGCAGTTCCGAGCAAAGCGTCGTGGCGGGATCTACGTGTGAAGCGGAGTACATAGCTGCTTCAGAAGCAACAAATAAAGGAGTCTGGATGAAGGAGTTCATATCCGATCTAGGTGTAATACCTAGTGCATCGGGTCCAATGAAAATCTTTTGTGACAATACTGGAGCAATTGCCTTAGCGAAGGATTCCAGATTTCACAAAACAACCAAACACATCAAGAGACACTTCAACTCCATCCTTGATTAAGTCAAGGAGGGAGACATAGAGATTTGCAAAATACATACAAATCTGAATATAGCAGGCCCGTTGACTAAGCCTCTTCCACGAGAAAAATATGATCAGCACCAAGACTCCACGTGTGTTAGAATCAGTACAATGTAATCTAGATTATTGACTCTAGTGCAAGTGGGAGACTGAAGAAAATTTGTCCTAGAGGCAATAATAAAATTGTTATTTTATATTTCCTTATTTCATGAAAAATGTTTATCATTCATGCTAGAATTGTATTAACCAAAAGCTTGATACATGTTTGGATACATAACAAAATACTGTGTCCCTAGTAAGCCTCTACTATACTAGCTCGTTGATCAAAGATAGTTAAGTTTCCTGACCATAGACATGTGTTGTCATTTGATAAATGGGATCACATCATTAGGAGAATGATATGATGGACAAGACCCATTCGTTAGCTTAGCATTATGATCGTTCAGTTTTATTGCTATTACTTTCTTCATGTCAAATACATATTGCTTTGACTATGAGATTATGCAACTCCTGGATACCGGAGGAATGCCTTGTGTGCTATCAAATATCACAACGTAACTGGGTGATTATAAAGATGCTCTACAGGTATCTTCGAAAGTGTTTGTTGGGTTGGCATAGATCGAGATTAGGATTTGTCACTCTGAGTATCGGAGAGGTATCTCTGGGCCCTCTCGGTAATACACATCATAAGAAGCCTTGCAAGCAAAGTGACTAATGAGTTAGTTGCAGGATGATGTATTACCGAATGAGTAAAGAGACTTGCCAGTAACGAGATTGAACTAGGTATGAAGATACTGACGACCGAATCTTGGGCAAGTAACATACCGATGACAAAGGGAGTACCGTATGTTGTCATAACGGTTCAACCGATAAAGATCTTCGTAGAATATGTGGGAGCCAATATGAGCATCCAGGTTCCGCTATTGGTTATTAACCGGAGAGGTGTCTCGGTCATGTCAACATAGTTCTCGAACCTGTAGGGTCCGCACGCTTAACGTTTGATGATGATATTGTATTATGCGAGTTATTTGATTTGGTGACCGAATGTTGTTCGTAGTACCAGATGAGATCACATACATGACGAGTCTCGAAATGGTTGAGAGGAAAATATTGATATATAGGACGTTAATATTCGGACACCGGAAGTGTTCCGGAGGGTACCAGGTACATATTGGAGTACCGAAGGGGTTACCGGAACCCCCGGGGAGAAGATATGGGCCATGAGAGGGGAGCACACCAGCCCACAAGGGGTGGCACTGATGTCTACTACACAACCTTCTTCTTGTAGACGTTGTTGGGCCTGCAAGTGCACAGGTTTGTAGGACAGTAGCAAATTTCCCTCAAGTGGAAGACCTAAGGTTTATTAATCCGTAGGAGGCGTAGGATGAAGATGGTATCTCTCAAACAACCCTGCAACCAAATAACAAAGAGTCTCTTGTGTCCCCAACACACCCAATACAATGGTAAATTGTATAGGTGCACTAGTTCGGCGAAGAGATGAAGATACAAGTGCAAAATAGATAGTAGATATAGGTTTTTGTAACCTAAAATAATAAAAACAGCAAGGTAATAAGTGATAACTGTGAGCGTAAACGGTATTGCAATGATAGGAAACAAGGCCCAGGGTTCATATTTTCACTAGTGAAAGTTCTCTCAACAATAATAACATAGATAGATCATATAACGAGCCCTCAACATGCAACAAAGATTCACTCCAAAGCCACTAATAGCGGAGAACAAACATAGAGATTATGGTAGGTTACGAAACCACCTCAAAGTTATCCTTTCTGTTTCTATCTATTCAAGAGTTCGTAGTAAAATAACATAAAGTTATTCTTTCTGCTCAATCCATCATAGAGTTCATACTAGAATAACACCTTAAGACACAAATCAACCAAAACCCTAATGTCACCTAGATACTCCATTGTCACCTCAAGTATCCGTGGGCATGATTATACGATATGCGTCACACAATCTCAGGTTCATCCAACCAACATAAAAGTACTTCAAAGAGTGCCCCAAAACTACTACCGGAGAGTCAAGAACATGTGCCAAGCCCTATGCATAGGTTCCCAATGTCACGAAACCCGCAAGTTGATCACCAAAACATACATCAAGTGGCACATGATATCCCATTGTCACCACAGTTAATCACGGCAAGACATACATCAAGTGTTCTCATAAAGACTCAATCCGATAAGATAACTTCAAAGGGGAAACTCAATTCATCACAAGAGAGTAGAGGGGGAAAAACATCATAAGATCCAACTACAATAGCAAAGCTCGGGATACATCAAGATCGTGCCATAGAGGGAACAAGAGAGAGAACACGAGAGGGAGAGATCAAACACATAGCTACTGGTACATACCCTCAGCCCCGAGGGTGAACTACTCCCTCCATGTCATGGATAGTGAAAGTGCTAGTTATCGACTAGAGGGGGGGTGAATAGGCGATTTTTATGAAAGTCTTCAAAACATGGAAGTTTCAAAGACAAACAATAGAAACAACCTAATTGATATGCAGCGGAAGATAAACTACAACAAGCAAGCCATAATCAAGTATGCAATAGCATTAACGTTCAAAGATTAATAGCAGCTAGGTAGTAGGATCAGGATGGATGATAGTATGAAGCCAATCAACAATAGTAGTCAAGCAATGAAGTCAATCAGATAAGACGATAAGCAATGACTTCACGAAGACAAACTCAAGGTAAAGGAGGGAAGAGATAGAACCAGTTGCTCGTTGAAGACACATGATTTGTTGGACCAGTTCCAGTTGCTGTGACAACTGTACGTCTGGTTAGGGAGGCTGAGATTCAACTCAGAAGACCGTGTCTTCACCTTATTCCCCTTGAGCTAAGGACACTTAGTCCTCGCCCAATCACTCTGGTAAGTCTTCAAGGTAGACTTCCAAACCTTCACAGACTTTGTTCACCCGGCAATCCACAATGACTCTTGGATGCTCAGAACGCGACGCCTAACCGGCTGGAGGATACACAGTCCTCAAGTGTAATAAGTCTCCAGGTCACACAGACAGAAAGACTTCAGTGATGCCTAACACTCTTTAGCTGTGGGTGTTTGGGCTTTGTCCTCGCAAGGATTTCTCTCTCTCAAATGCTTCGAGGTGGGTTGCTCTCAAACGACAAAAGCCGTATATTAACTCTGAGCAGCCACCAATTTATGGTGTAGGGGGTGGGCAATTTATAGCCACTAGGCAACCCGACCTAATTTGTCCGAAATGACCCTGGGTCACTAAGGAACTGACACGTGTTCCAACGGTCAGATTTCAAACACACACGGCAACTTTACTTGGGCTACAAGCAAAGCTGACTCATCCAACTCTGGATAAGATTTGCTCTCATTGTCTTCGCTCGAAGACATAGGATTTGGGTTGAGCATCACTTCAGTCACTCTGACTTAGTTCACTTGGACCCCACTTAACAGTACAGTGGTTCCTATGACTCAACAAAGAAGAAAAGGAAACAACGAAACCACACAG
Source organism: Triticum dicoccoides (assembly GCF_002162155.2). NCBI lineage: Eukaryota > Viridiplantae > Streptophyta > Magnoliopsida > Poales > Poaceae > Triticum > Triticum dicoccoides. The sequence continues at coordinate 577,703,957 of NC_041389.1, read as the reverse complement.
TCTTCATGCTCCATAGTCTTCACGCAATGTCTTCTCATGTCATAGTCTTCAATATGAATATCTTCTCATACCACCATTGTCGTCAATGTCTTCATACATTTTTAGGGGTCATCTCCGGTAGGTAAACCGAATCATTGAGGGACACTTCCTGTGTTATCCTGCAATTCTCACAAACGCATTAGTCCCTCAACCAACTTTGTCGTCAATACTCCAAAACCAACTAGGGGTGGCACTAGATGCACTTACAATATCCCCCTTTTTGGTGATTGATGACAAACTGGTTGAAGTTTTCAACGGGGATAAAGTATGTGAAATTGTAAAGGATAGGAATTTGTCTTCATAAGTAGCAAGGGCTCCCCCTGAAGATGTGCATATAAATAATTTTGCTTTTGGAATGCAAATGCACATGGCAGGTTGTACTTGTGGAGATCCACTTCAACTTATGAAGATAATTCATCATGCATGAAATGATACAGCATATAGGATGACATGCATAATGAAACATGGACGTCTGCAGGATGATCTAAGTGCGGAAGTTATCATCGCACATGGAAATGCAAATAAGTAGCAGACGACCATCAAGTTTAAGTGTTACAACTCAAAGAACCAAATGTTTCAAAACGCAAGAGTTGTAAGCACGAGGCAAAATATAACGCAACCGCCCATTTGAACCCGCTTGAAGACTATCAACTCATACACTTCTCCCCCTTTTGTCATTAATGACCAAAAAGGTTTGAAGACATAGAGCATCTACTCGTATTCTTGATGAGTAGGTGAAGTAGCAGGGTTGTTGTCGTTGGGTGGCGGTGCAGATGAACTTGGTGCAGTGTTGATGCGCGCAGTAGTAGTAGGAGTTGGTGAAGTAGCATCATCTTCATCATTGATCACTCTGGCATTTACCGTTGCCACGGAGGAAGAATATTCAGAGTCTTCAAGAGATGGAGTTCTTCGTAAGACAGCATTCCGTGGAGGACTGGAGTCAAACTGAAATCTTTCATTGAAGCCATTGTCTTGAAGATCTGCTTCAGCACTAAGCAGGGTCAAACTCTTCCATGATCGCCGCAAGTTTCGTGAGCAACAAAGGCATTCTTGGTGGCAAGGCTGCGAATGCGATTGACATCCACCAAGAGGCTTTGCATTTGTCTCTTGAGCCAAAAGTGATGTTTATCCTGTTTCTGATGAAGGGCCACAAGAAGTTCTCGATCATTGAGAACACGAGAATGCTTCCGAGGCCTTTGGGCAATGGTGCTTTCAGTGGCTTCAGTAGGTGCTCGATGAGGCAGACGAGTATTTCCAGCCAATGGATAGATTTGTGTAGCTGCTTGAACACCTTCAATGGGTTGAGTGAAGCTTTGGTGCTCGGCGTTCTCAAGACAAAGAGGCTTCTTGGCAGGGTTAGGATATATAGCTTCAACTGACATATCAACCTCAGGTAGAAAAATCACATGATTGCGAGCAGAGGGTTGATAGTTGACAGTAGAGTGTCGCTTTATGAGGCGCATGACCCATGGAGCATAAAACTTCAGACCAAAGAGATCAGAGCCGGAGGCAGCAAGTTGTCTGATGAAGAAATCTTGTGCATTGAAGCTGATGCCATTAAAAATGTAGAAGACCAAAGTCTTCATAGCTCCTTCAAGCTTTGCCGCTGATGAATGTCCTTTGATAGGCCATAGAGTCCGCCTGATGATGTGATATATGGTGCGTGGCAGATACTCAAGGTCTTCAACAAAGAACTCTGTTGGATATTCAGCGTCACGGGGCAGAGGCTTCATCATGCTCAGCATCTGACTCATATTGGGTTCAGGCCTATGAAAGATGCTTTCCAGGGCATTGCGATGATGTTGACACCCAGGTTCATAGAGTTCTCCGGGAGTGGACAGGCCTGTAAGCTCGATGATATCCATAGCTTTGGCTTCATGATGAACGTTTCCGGTCATCCACTCGAGAACCCAAGTCTTCGTATCTCTGTTGTAGCCGCGAATGTGCAGTGTGGCATAGAATTGAAGCAATAGTTCTTCATTCCAGTGTTCTTTATCTATGACAAAACTGAGCAGCCCAGCATCACGAAAGCAGTCAAGTGCTTCTTCTAAGCAGGGGAGTCCAGTAATGGCTTCAGTGTCGAGGCGCATATGAGGGAAGATGCACCCTTGATCATACAAAACACAGGAGTAATAGCTTCGCTGCTGATGACTCCAAAACCGATCTGATGCAATTCTTGGCTTCGTGTAGGGGTTCTTCGAGCTATCAAAGAATGTGTTGTGGCTCTTGAAGCCATTAGCATTGAAGGACCCTGGTGAGTTTGCAGTACCTGGAAACCTTGGCAGTGTTGGCTTGGGCTTCTGGACTTGAGGCCTATGCTCAACATGATAGTCAAATTGAGGACCGGAGACATTAGGCGGAGGGACCAGAACGGGCCATCTGACTGTTGTTAGCTCTCCGTGGTTATATGCCTGCTCAATTGTATAGGGCCTTGGTGGCGGAACAGGAGCAGTGGCAACAACTGAGGCTTCAGGTGCAGTGGCCGCATTAGCTTCAGGCACACTGGTTGTTGCAAGCTCCACATTAGCTTCAGCCATGACAATGTCATCGGCTTCACTTGCGTTGGTTGTGGAAGCTTCAGGATTTTCAACCTCCACTTGAGGAGATGGAGGATCAGGCATTGACACGTTCACTTCATGAACTATTTCTTCAGGAATGGGGGGAGTAGAGACACGTTCTTCTTGACATTCTTCGTCGGCTGATGCAGCCGAATTGTCTTCAGTAGCAGGTGCTTCAGACGCAGAGACATTCACAGCAGGAGTGGCTTCTGAAAACACTTGACGTGCAACAGGTTGATGATGCACTTCTCCTTCTGGAACGCTCGGAAGAGGAGCTTGAGGCCTTGGTCCTTTCCGAAGCCTTTGAAGTACTGGCGACGCTTTTGGAGATGGAGTGGGCAGGCCCTCATCCTCTTCAGCTTGTACGGATGTTGTGACTTGTTGTTGTTGGGGAGTGTTGGGGGAGTCTTGTTCTTGCGGGCGATCAGCCCATGAATCATCCTGTGCAATTGGCGTCAGAGGACGACCAATGCTGATGAGTTCGCTGTTCGTACGAACAGGCGATGATACCACATTGTATTCGATCTGAGGAAGAACTTCATAATCTTCAACATTGTCATGATGACCAATGTCTTCAGCAGCGGTGGGTTCAGCTGCTGGAATATCTTCAGCTTCAGGAGCCTCTGTGGAAGCAGGCTCATGAACAGTCATGTGAAGTTCTTGGGATGCAGATGCAGGATGAATCACTGAGATGGGTTCAACAAAAAGGGGCTCTGTGGGAGCAGCCCGATTCTTCTTGGTCTTCCGCTTCTTCTTGGAGGGAGCGGCATCAGAGGCTTCGCTATTCTTCCTCTTTCTGGCTTCGGCCTCTGCAGCCCTCGTCTTCTTCTGTTCTGAAGCGGTTGTGGTGACCATTGGCTTCGAGCCAGTCATGCTACTTGGGAAGATAATACGTGGAGCTTCTTGGCTCGAAGGCGCAGGCTGATCAGCAGGAAGCTTCTTCTTTTTCTTTGCTGCCATCCTAGGGTCAATGCCAGGACGGCCAAGTGACTTGCGCTTCTCAGCCTCATTGTAGGCAAGCACACACTTATCAGCCAAACTCTTCATGCGCTCACGAGAGCCTTGAGCTTCTTGGCGCTTCTTCAGAAAAGCTTCTTTAAGCTCATGCAGCATGACCTTAAAGTTCCTGACGTCTTGAACACTTAGCTTGGCCACATGCCTCTTAAATTGAGCCTTCTCATAATCAATCTTGTGCTTGAGCTCAACGATTCGCTGAGCGAGAGCCAGCTTAGAAGCAATGGCGCCATTGAAAGAGACGCTAAGGCCAATTGGAAGCTATAAATCTTTAAAGCTGACGTTTGGGGTGTCGAACCACTCATCAATGAAATTGTGGATGATGGCCACATCAAAGAGAGGCAAGTTGTTGAAGATTTCTGCTTCTTCCTTGCTCTTTATCAGCTGCTCAAGAGCATCATCCGCAAGATCTTCATCACTTGATAGATCAATGGGTTCTTTACGCAGAATAGCAGCAGGAGTCAGAGCTTGATCAGTATGCCTGACAAGTTGCCTTTTCTTCTCCGTCTTCTGGGAGATACAAGATTGATCTTCAGACTGCACACTAGCTTCAGGAGGTGCAGTGGCCAATGGCTTCACACGAGAAGCTTTTGGAGGTGCGGCTGATGATGTAACCTTAACCTTCTTTGGCTTCTTCGGCCTTGGAGTAGGAGCAGGGGCTTCATCAGAATCAACATCATTGTTGGGGTGATCCACTCTGGCACCATGAACCAAGACGTAGGAGATGAGACCATCAAGGTTTGCAAAGGGGCCAATTCTATTCTCTTCAGCTTCACGTGTCCCATCCTCACGGGGAGCAGAGGGACTAGGATTGAAGTCTAATCCCCATGACTTCTTGTTTTCCTTTGCTGAAGATATAGCAAAGTGGAAGTTGCGCTTGAAGAGATTGTCGTCGCGACACCAGAGCAATGATGATGGGTCGGCTTCTTCAGGCTGTGGCCCACGGACCATGCAAGGATAGAATTCTTGCGCAATGGCTTCAGCTTTGTTCTTGGGGGGAAGGCCTCGATAGAGAATATCACCCCAAGGGCTCTTGATAGCATATTTCTCTGCGTACTCCTGGGTGACGAACTTGTACTTGTACCACTGTTCAGCCCAATAGCGTCGAATCCATTGGATTCGAGTCTTGCACTGATTGTAATCTTCTTCAGGATCTGTTTTATACATTTCTGCCAGATCCTCAGGCAGATCCTTCGAAGTTCCCCCACGACGCTGTCTGCCACCCTTCCTTGCTGATTTTTCTGCAGCCATGAACTTCAAGCTGAATGGCTTCAATACGTTCAGAGGCTTCAGAGATTTACGCTTGCTGGTCAAGCAGGAACTGGCTTCAGGAGAATTGATATGATGCTGTAAGTATTCTGCAAACGAATGCAGACTATGAGAACCAAGGGATTCTCCCACGGACATGTACCTGTGACAGCATTAGAGATGCGAGGGAAGGGGAAGAGGTCATATGCATTCTCAGAAGATTTTGAAGATAAATCAGTTTGAAGACATTGACCTCGTGATGCGAAGACATTCACTTATATGTGGTGAGTTGGTTCCAGATTTGTACCAATCCGTGAATAAGTACAAGTGAGGAATCAAACTAGATAGGAAATCTAAGTGAATAGACTAGGCATTATGAGATGCAGATAGAACAGATCTAACATTGAGTAGGCAGAAACCACTTTTGGTAAGTAGGATGAATCTATGAAGATAAAAAAGGTGGTAAAAATAGAGTTATAATTACCGCACGACGAACTGCTAGATGGGAAGAATAGGAGACCGAGCAGTTCAGTCCACCGTGCCCTAACTTGGCGACGGAGGACACCTACGGCGATGACGGAGAGGATGATGTCCGCGGCCGGCGTGAGGACGGCGTCAGAGAAGTCGCGGCAGCTAAGCGCTTCGTCGCCGGCGTCGTTGCGAGCTAGCGGTGGCGCTAGGGTTTTGATGGAGGTGGAGAGGTGGAAGAAGGATTTCTTTACCACAGGGGACAAGTATTTATAAGTAGGTGAGAGACACAACGCAATTACGCTGGTGCCCCTGGCGGTTCACATCTGAGGGGTACGTGGCAAGCATGCAACATACTTAGAATTGTCCCACGTTCCCACGCCCGCCAGGCATGTCGGAGAGTTGTTCCGGCTTCTCCGGATTTCAACAATAAAGATAAGTCATTTAAAACAGATTTAATGTTTGTCTCTTTGTCTTCTGCTGACTAGGACGCAGAGAAGACATTCGACAGTATCAATAGAATGCATATGATTTGGACAGATAGAGTTTGAGATAGGAAGCATAGAGAGGTTAGGGTCCGATCACATTCACTTAGTTCAAAAGATTCAACTTGAAAACATAGCTATAAGTGAATGCTGTAGAGGACAGAACGCTAGTATATATATATGTGCCATCAAATCATCATAGCACAGTGAATCATGAAGATAAATTGAAACTGAAGACAAACCAAATGTGAAGTCTTTGCAAAAGTAACGCCATGAGTGAAACACTTCAAACAGAGAAATTTGGTGGTGGCGTTACCCACCGTATAGGAAGTATTAGACCCAGACACGGCGCACAATTATCGTGGCGCTCTGAAGTCAAATTCCATGTTAATGTATTCACACTCAGAGTGTAAATCTTCATTGATTGAAGATATACATTACTTTGTGTGTTGCACATCTAAGTCATCAACATGCATAAGTGTTAGGATGTGTGCCTGATCACAGGACATTCGAGGATTCCAAGATATTTAGCTCACACCGTAACTTGCAAAACCTTTTCTCATCCAAGGGCTTTGTGAAAATATCCGCCAGTTGCTCTTCAGTGTTGACGTGCATGATATCTATATCTTTCTTCATAACATGATCTCTGAGAAAGTGATGACGTATTTCAATGTGCTTTGTCTTCGAGTGCTGGACTGGATTGTTGGCAATCTTGATGGCACTTTCGTTGTCGCAGAAGAGAGGTACTTGTTTCAGGTTGATGCCATAGTCCTTGAGAGTTTGCTTCATCCACAGAAGCTGAGCACAACAGGATCCAGCAACAATGTATTCAGATTCAGCAGTTGAGAGTGACACACAGTTCTGCTTCTTTGAAGACCAACAGACAAGTGATCGACCAAGAAAATGACATGTGCCTGATGTTGACTTGCGATCCACCTTGTCACCAGCATAATCAGCATCCGATAATCCAACCAGATCAAACATTGAGCCCTTTGGATACCATAATCCGAGTGTTGGGGTGTAAGCCAAATATCTAAGAATTCGCTTCACAGCTAAGTGATGCGATTCCTTTGGTGCCGCTTGGAATCGAGCACACATGCAAACACTAAGCATAATATCTGGCCTAGATGCACATAGGTAAAGTAAAGAACCAATCATGGAGCGGTATACCTTTTGATCGAACTCTTTACCATTGTCGTCGGGACCAAGATGATGTTTAGCTGGCATTGGCGTCGTGTAACCTTTGCAATCTTGCATGCCGAACTTCTTCAGGCAATCTTTGAGATATTTTTCTTGAGATATGAAGATGCCATTTCTTTGTTGACGGATTTGAAGACCAAGGAAGAACTTTAGCTCACCCATCATGGACATCTGATATTGCTCTTGCATCATAAATCCAAACTCATCACTGTACTTCTGGTTGGTGCAGCCGAAGATTATGTCATCAACATATATTTGGCACACAAACAGTTCACCATCATATGTCTTCATGAAGATAGTGGGATCGAGGGATCCAGGTTTGAAGCCTTTGCTCTTCAGGAAGTCTTTGATTGTATCATACCAGGCACGAGGAGCTTGTTTGAGGCCATACAGTGCTTTGTTCAGTTTGTACACCATATCAGGATGTTTTGGATCTTCAAAGCCAGGTGGTTGTGCAACATATACTTCTTCTTCAATCTTGCCATTGAGAAATGCACTCTTTACATCCATTTGATATAGCAAGATGTTGTGATGATTTGCATAGGCTAGCAGTATGCGAATGGCTTCAAGCCTAGCAACAGGAGCAAATGTTTCATCGAAGTCAATTCCTTCAACTTGAGTATATCCTTGAGCCACAAGACGTGCTTTGTTTCTGATGACTTGACCATACTCATCTTGCTTGTTTCGATATATCCACTTTGTTCCAATAATGTTATGCTTGCGAGGGTCAGGTCTTTTGACAAGTTCCCAAACATTATTCAGCTTGAACTGTTGAAGTTCTTCTTGCATGGCTTGAATCCATTCAGGTTCCATAAAAGCTTCAGCAACTTTCTTGGGTTCTGATATTGACACAAATGAAAAATGCCCACAAAAAATTGCTAGCTGTGTTGCTCTTGAGCGAGTAAGCGGACCAGGCACATTGATGCTGTCAATTATCTTCTCAATTTGTACTTCATTTGCAACACGAGGATGAACTGGACGAAGACCTTGCTCATGCTGATCATTGTCATCATTGGAAGTATTGTCTTCGGTCTGAGCATTGTCTTCAGGTTGGTTTGGTGCAGAAATGATAAGTTCCTCTTCAGGCTGTGCTTCAGAGGGCATGATCTCACCAGTTCCCATCAACTTGATATATTCACAGGAAGGAGCTTCATCAAGTGTACTTGGCAAAATTTCTCTTTGTGAACCATTGGTTTCATCAAATCGCACATCCACTGTTTCAACGATTTTGTAGTGGAAGAGGTTGAAGACTCTGTAAGAGTGCGAATCCTTTCCATAGCCAAGCATGAAGCCTTTGTGAGCTTTGGGTTCAAATTTTGACTTGTGATGGGGATCCTTGATCCAACATCTAGCACCAAAGACTCTGAAGTAGCTGACATTTGGCTTCTTGCCAATGAGGAGCTCATAGGATGTTTTGCCCAGAAGCTTGTGGATCTAGACACGGTTGATGATGTGACAAGCTGTATCAATGGCTTCAGGCCAGAACTTTCTTGGTGTCTTGTACTCGTCAAGCATTGTTCGAGCCATCTCAATAAGGGTTCTGTTTTTGCGCTCAACAATGCCATTTTGCTGTGGTGTGTATGGAGCAGAAAATTCATGAGTGATTCCCATTGTATCCAGATAAAGATCAAGGCCGGTGTTCTTGAATTCAGTGCCGTTATCACTTCTGATATGCTTGATCTTGACGCCATAGTTGTTCATTGCTCGATTGGAGAATCGTCTGAAGACATCTTGTACTTCAGTCTTGTAGAGAATTATGTGCACCCATGTGTATCTTGAGTAGTCATCAACAATGACGAAGCCATAGAGACACGCCGTTATTGTGAGGGTGGAGTAGTGGGTAGGTCCAAATAAGTCCATGTGTAGCAGCTCGAAGGGTTGAGATGTTGTCATGATGGTCTTCGAAGGATGCTTGGCCCTTGTCATCTTTCCAGCTTCGCAGGCACCACACAGATGATCTTTCTTGAACTTGACACCTTTGATGCCTATGACATGCTTCTTCTTGACGAGAGTGTGCAAGTTCCTCATGCCAGCGTGCCCCAGCCTTCGATGCCAGAGCCAGCATTCTAAAGCTTTAGCAAGAAGACATACGACAAGTTTTGGACCTGCTGAGAAATCTACCATGTATAGATCACCTTTCCTATACCCTTCAAAGACTAGAGATTTGTCAGACTCCATTAGTACAAGGCAACGATATTTTCCAAATATCACAATCATGTTTAAGTCACAAAGCATTGAGACAGACATTAAGTTGAATCCAAGGGATTCAACAAGCATCACTTTATCCATGTGTTGATCCTTTGAGATTGCAACTCTACCTAGACCCAATACTTTGCCTTTACCAGTGTCAGCAAATGTGATTTGACTCTTGTCGGATGGACGTAAGGTTGAGTCCATGAGAAGACTTTGATCACCAGTCATATGATTAGTGCATCCGCTGTCAATAATCCATTCTGAAGCTTTTGGTGACATGCCCTACAGTGCAGTTAGGAGGATAGGCTTCACAAGGTATGTTGTGAAGCATAAGCAGTTGTTGCATACATGGATTATCACAGCATAGATGAAAGTTAGCACACAGTATGACAGGTAAGTGATTCATATGTGGAATAAATAGTAAATCATTTTATCATGCGTCCCTTTATGTTTTAGGTCCCCAGCAATTATATCGGATGCCATTGATTGCTGGCTGGAGACCACATTCTGCAAAAGAGAGTTAATTCTTCTTCACCACCCACATTTTCAGGGGTGGCTTAGAAGCAATGAGTCTAAGTGCAGCATCTGAGAATTTTGGCTTTGAAGCTCTAGCAAATAGCCTTGCAGGAGATGAATGATACTCATGTGAATAAGCAGAAAAGTTCTTAGTTCGATGAACATAGCGATTTGAAGACACACGCTCATATTCATGAGTCTGAGTATGATTTCCCTGCAAAACATTGGCGTTAGGGTGACTCAAGTGAGTCCTGTGTTCATAAGTAGCCGTTGGACCATATGATGCCTTTGGTTTGGGGTTTGTCTTCTTCCCTGGTGGTGTCATGATGACATTCACTGGAAGATTCTCAAGGCAACTTTTGGGAACCCAGATCTTCTTCATTGGAGGTCCATTCCTGCAGTTAGTACCAATATACCTGGCAAACACTTCACCAGTCTGATTTTTGAACAGTTTATAGTTTGCATCAAAGGATTCATCAATGATAATGGGATTAGCACAGGTAAATCCAGATAAAGTAGATGGATCCACTGAAGGTTCCTTTGCAGCAACCCATGTGGTTTTGGGATACTGCTCAGGCTTCCAGTAGGAACCATCAGCATTCATTTTCCTCCCGAACCCAACACCCTCTTTCCTAGGGTTTCGGTTCGGAATCTGCTTTTTGAGGACATCACAAAGTGTCTGATGCCCTTTCAGACTTTTATACATCCCTATTTCAAGCAATGTCTTTAACCTAGAATTTTCATCAGAAATAGTAGTGGTATCCTCAGAAGAGGGGTTAGTTACCACATCAGTAGTTGAAGATAGAGCAACAGTAGCAGCAGTGGAACATTCAGCAATAGAGGTAGCGTTATCACGCTCAATGCATTTTAAGCATGGTGGTTCAAATTCATCATGAGCGGGACTGATCTGTTGAGCGCGAAATGACTCATTCTCTTTTTGAAGATCTTCATGAGTCACTTTCAATTTCTCAAGCTCTTGCTTCCTTTGAAGATAATCATAGGAGAGCTTTTCATAAGTGGTTGAGAGCGTCTCATGAAGACTTTCAAGTTCTTGATACTTAGCATGAAGATTTTTTATGTCTTCAACTAAGGACTGTGAACGTGTCATTTCCGCGTCCAACAGGTCATCGCTTTTGTCTAATAGTTTTTGAGTATGTTCCATAGCCCTTTGTTGTTCAGTAGCAATTTTAGCAAGTGTTTTGTAGCTGGGTTTAGATTCACAATCAGAGTCATCTTCACTTGATGTTTGAAAGTAAGCATTGCGCGATTTTACCTTGGCACCGCATGCCATGAAGCAGTAGGTGGGAGCAAGATCGTCCTTGTCATCATCAGCGTTGGTGTGGAAGTCATTGTCTTCAGTGTTGAAGATGGACTTTGCGACGTAGGCTGTGGCCAGAGCCAGACTTGCAACGCCAGAGTCGGACTCAGCTTCAGATTCCACCTTTGCCTCCTCAGACGCAGACTCCTCCTCTGAATCCATTTCCTTGCCAACAAAAGCACGAGCCTTGCCAGATGAGCTCTTCTTGTGAGATGAAGACCTTGATGAGGACTTGGAAGAAGACTTCGAAGATTTCTTCTTCTTCTTATCATCGGAGTCATATTCCTTGCTCTTCTTCTTCTTCTTCTCGTTGTACCATTGAGAACACTCAGAGATGTAGTGCCCAGGATTCTTACACTTGTGACATGTTCTCTTCTTGTTGTCTTGAGTGGAAGCTTCATCATTTCTTGAACTGGATCGTGAAGACTTTCTGAAGCCCTTCTTCTTGGTGTGGTGAATTTCTAGAACTTCTTCACAAGCATAGCAAACTCCCTTCCAATGTCTTCAGGATCGTCAGAACCGCAGTCAGATTCTTCTTCTTCAGATGAGGAAACAATTTTGCCTTCAAAGCATGAGTTCGGCCATAGTTGGGGCCATAGATATCTCTTTTCTCAAAAAGCTGGAACTCATGTGTGTTGAGCCTCTCAAGTATATCAGACGGATCGAGTGTCCTGAAGTCAGGACGTTCTTGTATCATGAGGGCAAGGGTGTCAAAGGAGGTGTCAAGTGATCTCAGCAGTGTCTTGACAATTTCATGCTTGGTGATCTCAGTGGCGCCGAGAGCCTGAAGCTCATTTGTGATGTCGGTGAGGCGATCAAACGTGAGCTGGACATTTTCATTGTCGTTTCTCTTGAAGCGATTGAAGAGATTGCGAAGAACACTGATCCTCTGGTCTCTCTGTGTAGAGACGCCTTCATTGACCTTGGATAGCCAGTCCCAGACTAGCTTTGACATTTCCAGAGCACTCACACGGCCATACTGTCCTTTGATCAGATGACCACAGATGATGTTCTTTGCAGTCGAGTCCAGTTGAATGAACTTCTTGACATCAGTAGGGGTGACACCTTCACCAGTTTTGGGAACGCCATTCTTGACGACATACCAGAGGTCGACATCAATGGCTTCAAGATGCATGCACATCTTATTCTTCCAGTAGGGATATTCAGTTCCATCGAACACGGGGCAAGCAGCGGAGACTTTGATTATCCCTGCAGTCGACATAGCTAAACTCCAGGTGGTTAAACCGAATCACACAGAACAAGGGAGTACCTTGCTCTGATACCAATTGAAAGTGCTAGTTATCGACTAGAGAGGGGGGGGGGTGAATAGGCGATTTTTATGAAAGTCTTCAAAACATGGAAGTTTCGAAGACAAACAATAGAAACAACCTAATTGATATGTAGCGGAAGATAAACTACAACAAGCAAGCCATAATCAAGTATGCAATAGCATTAACGTTCAAAGATTAATAGCAGCTAGGTAGTAGGATCAAGATGGAAGATAGTATGAAGCCAATCAACAATAGTAGTCAAGCAATGAAGTCAATCAGATAAGACGATAAGCAATGACTTCACGAAGACAAACTCAAGGTAAAGGAGGGAAGAGATAGAACCAGTTGCTCGTTGAAGACACAGGATTTGTTGGACCAGTTCCAGTTGCTGTGACAACTGTACGTCTGGTTAGGGAGGCTGAGATTCAACTCAGAAGACCGTGTCTTCACCTTATTCCCCTTGAGCTAAGGACACTTAGTCCTCGCCCAATCACTCTGGTAAGTCTTCAAGGAAGACTTCGAAACCTTCACAGACTTCGTTCACCCGGCAATCCACAGTGACTCTTGGATGCTCAGAACGTGATGCCTAACCGGCTGGAGGATACAAAGTCCTCAAGTGTAATAAGTCTTTAGGTCACACAGACAGAAAGACTTCAGTGATGCCTAACACTCTTTGGCTCTGGGTGTTTGGGCTTTGTCCTCGCAAGGATTTCTCTCTCTCAAATGCTTCGAGGTGGGTTGCTCTCAAATGACAAAAGCCGTATATTAACTCTAAGCAGCCACCAGTTTATGGTGTAGGGGGTGGGCTATTTATAGACACTAGGAAACCCGACCTGATTTGTCCGAAATGACCCTGGGTCACTAAGGAACTGACACGTGTTCCAACGGTCAGATTTCAAACACACACGGCAACTTTACTTGGGCTACAAGCAAAGCTGACTCATCCAACTCTGGATAAGATTTGCTCTCATTGTCTTCGCTCGAAGACATAGGATTTGGGTTGAGCATCACTTCAGTCACTCTGACTTAGTTCACTTGGACCCCACTTAACAGTACGGTGGTTCCTATGACTCAACAAAGAAGAAAAGGAAACAACGAAACCACACAGTCTTCGTGCTCCATAGTCTTCACGCAATGTCTTCTCATGTCATAGTCTTCAATATGAATATCTTCTCATACCACCATTGTCGTCAATGTCTTCATACATTTTTAGGGGTCATCTCCGGTAGGTAAACCGAATCATTGAGGGACACTTCCTGTGTTATCCTGCAATTCTCACAAACGCATTAGTCCCTCAACCAACTTTGTCGTCAATACTCCAAAACCAACTAGGGGTGGCACTAGATGCACTTACAGATAGCGCCAGGATGATGAAGATGGCCACCGGTGATGGATCCCCCCCTCCGACAAGGTGCCGGAACTGGGCCCCGATTGGTTTTTCGTGGCTCTGGAGGCTTGCGGCGGCGGTATTCCCGATCTATCTTCTGTTCTCGAAGTTTTAGGGTACGTAGGTATATATGGGTGCAAGGGGTACGTCGGAGGAGCTACGGGGGTCCCACGAGGCAGGGGGCGCGCCTAGGGGGGGGGCCCCACCCTCGTGAGCACCTCCCGCATCTCCTGACGTGCACTCCAAGTCCATCGGGTGGCTTTCCTTCCAAAAATAACTTCTCCAGTTGATTCCGTTCCGTTTTGACTCTGTGTGATATTCCTTTTCCTCGAAATACTAAAATAGGCATAAAACAACAAATCTGGGCTGGGCCTCTGGTTAATAGGTTAGTCCCAAAAATAATATAAAAGTGTATAATAAAGCCCATAATCATTCAAAACTAATAGTAATATAGCATGAATGCTTCATAAATTATAGATACGTTGGAGACGTATCAGCATCCCCAAGCTTAATTCCTACTCATCCTCGAGTAGGTAAATGATAAAAGAAAGAATTTATGAAGTGTGAATGCTAGAGGTGCACAAGTTTGATCAATGATAATTTCAATCACCTTTTCTAGCATGATAATATGTCATAACAGTAGTTCATCTCATAAAACATTTCATGAACTAGTAACAAGCAATTCACATGTCAAAGTATAGACCGTAAACCTTCTTGAAAACTAGCAAACTTCATTCTTAGTCATCAAAACAATTGCAATTCATCTTATTTTCAGGAATAGCAAACTCCACATACTCAACTATCATATAGTCTTCTACAATTGCTAACACTCACGCAATACTTGTGGTTATGAAGTTTTAATCAGACACAGAGAAAGATTGGGCTTATAATGTTGCCTCCAAATGTGTTCACCTTTGGGTGATGTCAACAATAATAGTTTATGCTAACGTACATCCAATTGGATATATATATCAGGATCACCCCACCACGAAGTGCTTGCCAAAGGATAAAATGAAAAAGGGAAAGGTGAAGATCACCTTGACTCATGCATAAAGTAAAAGATAGGCCCTTCGCAGAGGGAAGCAGGGATTTGCAGAGGTGCCAGAGCTCGATTTTGAAATAGAGATAAATAATTTTGAGAGGTATGATCTCATTGTCAACATAACAACCAAGAGTTCCCAATATCTTCCATACTACATACATTATAGGAGGTTCCCAAACAGAATGGTAAAAGTTTTTACTCCCCCAACCACCAACAAGCATCAATCCATGGCTTGCTCGAAACAACGAGTGCCTCCAACTAACAACAATCCTGGGGGAGTTTTGTTTAGTTATTTTGATTTGCTTTGATCTTTTTGGATCATGGGACTGGGCATCCCGGTTACCGCCACTTTCTCGTGAATGATGAGCGGAGTCCACTCCTCTTGAGAATAACCTACCTAGCATGGAAGACACTGACAGGCCCTAGTTGCTACATGAGCAATTCAGGCATACAAAACAGATTATAATTTGAAGGTTTAGAGTTTGGTACATGCAAATTTACTTGGAACGCCAGGTAAATACCGCATATAGGTAGGTATGGTGGACACTCATGGCAAAGACTGGGTTTAAGTATAATGGATGCACAAGTAGCATCTCTACTTGGCGCTAGGAATTTTTGGCTATGTGACGCCCGGGTAATTGAGCTACAGTAACCCCCCTCGTAATGATGCCATGTCACCCCAGTTACTATTGACAAATCTCGCGTTAGTTCAAAACAATTCGAATTCAAATTTGAATTAGAGGCAAACAACAAAAGTTTTTGAAATATTAAATTAAAATGTTCGAAGTGTGCAAATAAATGCTAAGGTATTTATGGTCAGGGAACCATGCTTTTATAAAAAAACCTAAATACATAAAATGAATTAAAATAGAAAAGAGAATTAAATAAAAGAAAAGGAAAATACAAAACAGAAAACAAAAGATAAAAGAAGAGAACCCCCTTGGCCAACTGGGCCAGATGACCCAGCCGGCCAGCCCATCTGGCCCTAACCGGCCCAGCCCCACTCCCTTAACCACCCACTACGATCGAACCCTAACCCCTATCCACCCCACTCGCTGCCCACGACCCCCTCTCTCTCGGTCGCTCCTCTCCCCCTCTCCTGATCCGATCTGGGGGGATCGAACCCCCCAGCGCCCGAGGCCGCTGCCCCTGACGCCGCCCCAACGGCCGCGCCCCGCCACCCGGTGCTGCCGACACCGCTTGCCGTTGCCCGCCGACGCTGTTGCTCGTCGCCTCCCCGACCCCGTCGCTGGTGCCATCCCGGACCGCCGTCGCCGCTCGCAGGAACCACGGCGCCACGACTCCGTCGCTGCCCGTCGTCCCCGACTCCTCCTCGACCCCCACTGCCCCGGACCCTACTCCCCGCAGTGAGCCCCGCACCTCCCTCCTTCTTCCCCTTTGCCTCCGCCCTCGCGCGTCGTTAAGCTCGCAGCGGCCCCGCTCTCTCCCCGTGCTCCTCTCCGTCTTGCACCACTCGCGCGCCTCGGCCGCACCGGCTGCGCGCCGCGCCATACCTTGCCCGCGCTCCGCCTCACCCCACTGCTCTCTGTCCGTGCTTGTCCTTGGCCGCGACGGAGCTCTTTGCTCCTGCCGCGTGCTCCTCCTACCTTGGCCGGTCACGCTCGCAACCGTTCGGTGCCGCCCCCCCTGTTGCTCCGGCCAAGCCACCCAACGGCCACTGTCGCGGCTCCCGCAGGGTTGCAGCCGCTGTTGCGCCGTCTCCATCCACCGCCGCTGCCTCCACCGCCCGTCCTCGCCACTGTTTCGCCGTACTGCTCCGGCCGCCATCGATGCCGGCGCCCCCTGGTGGCCTCGGGCCTGCACGCCTGGCGCCCGTAACCGCGCCCGGGTGCCCGATGCCTAGTGCCCGTTAAGGCCCCTGGGCCATTGACAACAGGGCCCCACCCCCTGAGAACGTTAAAAAAAGGAATTAATAAAATTAATAATTAATTAAATTAATTAATTAGTGAATTAATTAAGTTAATTAATCCTGTTTAATTAATCTAATTAACTACTTAGTTTAATTAAATAGTAATTAGATTAGCTAGAACCTAGTTACCCTAAGCAGAGTATGACAGGTGGGTCCCGCATGTCAGTTTGACCCAGTCTACGCCCTGTTGACTGCTGACGTCATGCTGACATCATGATGATAGCATGCACTGTTCTGGATAATGTTGTATTAAATTAATTAAATAAATGCTAAAATTAATTTGAATCTTTTAAAATTCATATAAAATAAACCGTAGCTCGGATGAAAATACTTTGTACATAAAAGTTGCTCAGAACGACGAGACGAATCCGATACACAGTCCTTTTGCCCGCCACACATCCCTAGCATAGCAAACCTGCAACATTTCACCTCTGGTTCATCTGTCCAAAAACACAAAACACCGAGAATACTTTTCCAAATGTTTCCCCCCTTCGCCGGTATGACCTACCACTATGTTAGGTCACCCTAGCACCGCATATTGCCGCATCTTGCTTTGTGTTACATTTGATTGCTTTGTTATTTATTGTGTTCCCCCTCCATTACTTCTTTCCGGTAGACTCTGAGACCGGTGCCGATGTCCATGTGTTCGACTACACCGAAGATGACCCCTCCTTCTTGCCAGAGCAACCAGGCAAGCCCTCCCCCTTGATCACCAGATATCGCCTATTCTTCTCTATAATGCTTGCATTAGAGTAGTGTAGCATGTTATTGTTCGGTTACTCCTATTCTGTTGCATAGCCTGTCATTGTTGCTACAGTCATTGATACCTTACCCGCAATCCTAAATGCTTAGTATAGGATGCTAGTTTATCATCATTGGCCCTACATTCTTGTCAGTCTGCCTTGCTATACTATTGGGCTGTGATCACTTGGGAGGTGATCACGGGTATATACTATACATACATACATACTATACAGATGGTGACTAAAGTCGAGTCAGTTCGTTGAGTACCCGCAAGTGATTCCGATGTGGGGGATGGAAGGACAGGTGGCTCCATTCCGGTAGAGGTGGGCCTGGGTTCTCGACAGCCCCCGACTGTTACTTTGTGGCGGAGCGACAGGGCAGGTTGAGACCACGTAGGAGACAGGTGGGCCTGGCCCTGGTCGACGTTCGCAGATACTTAACACGCTTAACGAGATCTTGGTATTTGATTTGAGTCTGGCTACTGGCCTATACGCACTAACCAACTACGCGGGAACAGTTATGGGCACTCGGCGTCGTGGTATCAGCCGAAGCCTTCGTGACGTCAACAACTGAGCGGCGCGCGCCGGACTGGAACGTAAGCCTACTCTTGTATTAAGGGGGCTAGTTCTGCTTCCGGCCGCGTACGCAACGTGCAGGTGTGCTAAGGGCGATGGGCCCAGACCCCTGTGCGCTTAGGTTTAGACCGGCGTGCTGACCTCTCTGTTGTGCCTAGGTGGGGCTGCGACGTGTTGATCTCCCAAGGCCGGGCATGACCCAGGAAAGTGTGTCCGGCCAAATGGGATCGAGCGTGTTGGGTTATGTGGTGCACCCCTGCAGGGAAGTTAATCTATTCGAATAGCCGTGATCTTCGGTAACAGGACGACTTGGAGTTGTACCTTGACCTTATGACAACTAGAACCGGATACTTAATAAAACACACCCTTCCAAGTGCCAGATACAACCCGGTGATCGCTCTCTAACAGGGCGATGAGGAGGGGGATCGCCGGGTAGGATTATGCTATGCGATGCTACTTGGAGGACTTCAGTCTACTCTCTTCTACATGCTGCAAGACGGAGGCTGCCAGAAGCATAGTCTTCGACATGATTAGTTATCCCCCTCTTATGCTGGCATTCTGCAGTTCAGTCCACTGATATGGCCCTTTACACATATACCCATGCATATGTAGTGTAGCTCCTTGCTTGCGAGTACTTTGGATGAGTACTCACGGTTGCTTTTCTCCCCCTTTTCCCCCTTACCCTTCTACCTGGTTGCCGCAACCAGTCGATGGAGCCCAAGAGCCAGACACCACCTTCAACGATGACTCCTACTACACTGGAGGTGCCTACTACTACGTGCAGGCCGCTGACGACGACCAGGAGTAGTTTAGGAGGATCCCAGGCAGGAGGCCCGCGCCTCTTTCGATCTGTATCCCAGTTTGTGCTAGCCATCATATGGCAACTTGTTTAACTTATGTCTGTACTCAGATATTGTTGCTTCCGCTGACTTGTCTATGATCGAGCACTTGTATTCGAGCCCTCGAGGCCCCTGGCTTGTATTATGATGCTTGTATGACTTATTTTATTTTTAGAGTTGTGTTGTGATATCTTCCCGTGAGTCCCTGATCTTGATCGTACACGTTTGCGTGTATGATTAGTGTACGATTGAATCGGGGGCGTCACAGGCTAACATGAGGGGGAAAGGCAAGCTCAACATGTTTGAATGATCCATGACAATATACTTTAACTAAGATGCGAGAAAACATAACCCATTACGTTGTCTTGCTTGTCCAACATCAACTCTTTTAGCATGTCATACTTAATGAGTGCTCACAATTATTAAAGATGTCTATGATAATATATTTATCTGTGAAATCTCTCTTCCTTCAATATTCTTTCATGAATTGTTCAAATGACTAATACAATGCTTGCCAACTGTCAATAAATTTACAACCTCCACTTCTTAGATGTGAAGTCATTACTCCTCATGGGATAAGCAAATGAAACACATATAATTTCAGATTTATGACAATCAATTCATTCAACAATTTACTCATAGGATATAAGTGAAGCACACGAGTCAACGACAAACTACTCAAAAAGATATAAGTGAAGACCAATGAGTAGCTAAATAATTATGTAACTATGTGTCTCATAAAAGAATTTCAGATCTTGGTATTGTATTCAAGCAGCAAGCAAAGCTAAAGAAAACTACAATGTAAGGATAGCACAACTCATGTGAAGAAGCAAAAACTTAGGCTCAACCGATACTAACCGATAGTTGTTGAAGAGGAAAGGTGGGATGCCTATGGGGCATACCCAAGCTTAGATGCTTGAGACTTCTTGAAATATTATCTTGGGGTGCCTTTGGCATCCCCAAGCTTGAGCTTTTGTGTCTCCTTAATTCCTCTCATATCATGGTTTATCTTTTTATCAAAAGCTTCATTCACAACAAACTCAACAAGAACTCGTGAGATAGGTTAGTATAAGCCAATGCAAAACCTCATCATTTTCTACTGTAACAAATCACTAACATTATTATTCAACATTTAATACTAAATACCTGTGCATATTTAATACTCCTATCCTCAAATAGAATCATTAAACAAGCAAACATATGCAAATAATGCAATTATAACAGCAATCTGTCAAAACAGTATAGTCTGTAAAGAATGCAAGAGTATCAATACTTCCCTGACTCCAAAAATTATGAACTAAAATTCCCACTGTAATAAATTTATCAGATCTTAATATGAAAAAATATTCAATGTTATACCATTCTCTGATTTTTCTAGGGAAGTTTTGCAACAGCGGTAAACTTTCTGTTTTCAAACAGCAACATGTATACTAGCAAAATAAGCATGGCAAAGGCTATCCTTGACTTTTTTTATTGAAAATAAGGATGCAAAACATTATTATAACTAACAGAAAGCAAAAACTAGCAAAATAAAATGACGCTCCAAGCAAAACACATATCATGTGGCGAATAAAAATATAGCTCCAAGTAAAGTTACCGATGAACGAAGACGAAAGAGGGGATGCCTTCCGGGGCATCCCCAAGCTTAGGCTCTTGGTTGTCATTGAATATTACCTTGGGGTGCCTTGGTCATCCCCAAGCTTAGGCTCTTTCCACTCCTTATTCCATAGTCCATCGAATCTTTACCCAAAACTTGAAAACTTCAACCACACAAAACTCAAAACAAAAACTCGTAAGCTCCGTTAGTATAAGAAAATAAAACCACCACTTAGGTACTGTAATTAACTCATTCTAAATTCATATTGGTGTAATATCTACTGTATTCTAACTTATCTATGGTTCATACCACTTAATACAGCCATAGATGCATCAAAATAAGCAAACAACACAATGAAAACAGAATCTGTCAAAAACAGAACAGTCTGTAGTAATCTGTATCAAACGTATACTTCTGGAACCCCAAAAATTATGAAATAAATTTCTGGACCTGAGGAAATTGTCTATTAATCATCTTCAAAAAGAATCAACCTAAAAGCACTCTTCAGTAAAAAATGGCAGCTATTCTCGTGAGCGCTAAAGTTTCTGTTTTTCACAGCAAGATCATATAACCTTCACCCAAGTCTTCCCAAAGGTTCTACTTGGCACTTTATTGAAACAAAAGCTATAAAACATGATTACTACAGTAGCATAATCATGTGTACACATAAAAACATTAAGGATAAATATTGGGTTGTCTCCCAACAAGCGCTTTTCTGTAATGCCTTTCTAGCTAGGCATGACGATGACAATGATGCTCACATAAAAGATAAGAATTGAAACATAACGGGAGCATCATGAAGCATATGACTAGAACATTTAAGTCTAACCCACTTCCTATGCATAGGGATTTTGTGAGCAAACAACTTATGGGAACAATAATCAACTAGCATAGGAAGGTACAACAAGCATAGCTTCAAGAATTTAAGCACATAGAGAGGAAACTTGATATTATTGCAATTCCTACAAGCATATATTCCTCCCTCATAATAATTTTCAGTAGCATCATGAATGAATTCAACAATATAACCAGCACCTAAAGCATTCTTTTCGTGATCTACAATCATAGAAAATTTACTATTCTCCACATAAGCAAATTTCTTCTCATTCAGAATAGTAGTGGGAGTATCAGGAGAGACTTGAACACTAAAAATTGTTTCCACATTAAAAGAATAATGTTCAGAAAAAGGGTAATCATAATCATGACAAGATTTGTAAATATAATCCTTACTACTTTTTATAGCATAAGTTTCATCACAATAATCATCATAAGTAGCAACTTCGTTCTCATCATAATCGATTGAAACCTCTCCCAAGATAGTGGAATCACTAAATAAAGTTGACACTCTTCCAAATCCACTTTCATGTTCATCACAATAAGATTAAACATCCTCCAAAATAGTGGTATCACTACTTCCTAAAGTTGACTCTCTTCCGAACCCACTTTCATCAATATAATCATCATAAGTAGGAGGCATGCTATCATCATAACAACTTTGCATATCAAAACTTGGGATGCTAAAAATATCATCTTCATTAAACATAGCATCCCCAAGCTTGGGACAAACATTAATTCCAGCAAATATATTCTCAAAAATTCCATCCCAATCAAACATAGCTTCCCCAAGCTTGGGCCCTTTCATATCATAAGCATAATCACTCTCATCTTTAAAAATATTGATAGCACCAATAGTATAGCAATTATCATCATCACAATGAGTAGTAGGAGCAACATCATTTGGGAGGGATACCTTTCTACCTTTGTTTCTCCTTCTTTTCTTTTTCTTCTTCACATTATGTGTAGGTTCAACCTTCCTCTTTGAGCTCCTTATTGATGAGATTGGTTGAATAGAAAGCTCCTCCTCATTACCTGATTCATCATGAGAAATAATAGGAAGATATTGGGAAGTCTTATCCCTTTCATTAGTATTCTCATCATCTTCTATTTCTTTCCTTTTCTTTAGGTAATTGGCAATATAAGGATTTTCAATGCAATTCTCCGCACAATACATATAAATTTTCTCTAGATCAAAATCAAGAATTTTATCAAGATTAAATTTTGGAATACCCTCAGTTATACGTTTCATTTCTTCGTAACCCAAAAGAAGGCTAAGCTCTTTATGACGCTCAAGGGTAATCAAATTATCACAATATTTGGACACGACTTGATCATGAAACAAATAGCATTGGATCTTTAAATGACCATGTTCATTGCAAAGTTCACAAGGAGCGCGAAAAATATTGAGTCTTTCGGCACATTTATCTAGCTCTTCTTGTAACAATTTGGTTTCTAAATACTTATGCCTCTTGCAATAAATATCTTCTGTATTTGGTGTGTTCATGCAAACATGCACTCCACAAAAGTTGACATGCTTATAAGAGATATTTTCATCATAACTAGTGCAATCATCACTAGCATCATGGATATTTAAAGAATTCGTACTAACTACATTGCAATCATGCTCATCATTCAAAGATTTAGTGCCAAACAATTTAATGCATTCTTCTTCTAACACTTTGGCACAATTTTCTTTTCTATCGTACTCACGAAAGATATTAAAAAGGTGAAGCGTATGAGACAAACTTAACTCCTTTTTTTGTAATTTTCTTTTATAAACTAAACTAGTGCTAAAACAAGAAACAAAAAGATTCGATTGCAAGATCTAAAGATATATCTTCAAGCACTCACCTCGCCAGAAAAGAGCTTAGCGACGGAGTGTGAGTACCCTTTACCTAGCCTCCCCGGCAACGGCACCAGAAAAGAGCTTGATGTCTACTACACAACCTTCTTCTTGTAGACGTTGTTGGGCCTGCAAGTGCACAGGTTTGTAGGACAGTAGCATATTTCCCTCAAGTGGATGACCTAAGGTTTATCAATCCGTAGGAGGCGTAGGATGAAGATGGTCTCTCTCAAACAACCGTGCAACCAAATAACAAAGAGTCTCTTGTGTCCCCAACACACCCAATACAATGGTAAATTGTATAGGTGCACTAGTTCGGCGAAGAGATGAAGATACAAGTGCAAAATAGATAGTAGATATAGGTTTTTTAATCTGAAATAATAAAAACAGCAAGGTAACAAGTGATAAAAGTGAGCGTAAACGGTATTGCAATGATAGGAAACAAGGCCTAGGGTTCATACTTTCACTAGTGCAAGTTCTCTCAACAATAATAACATAGATAGATCATAGAACGAGCCCTCAACATGCAACAAAGAGTCACTCCAAAGCCACTAATAGCGGAGAACAAATGTGGAGATTATGGTAGGGTACGAAACCACCTCAAATTTATCCTTTCTGTTCTATCTATTCAAGAGTTCGTAGTAAAATAACATAAAGCTATTCTTTCTGCTCAATCCATCATAGAATTCATACTATAATAACACCTTAAGACACAAATCAACCAAAACCCTAATGTCACCTAGATACTCCATTGTCACCTCAAGTATCCGTGGGCATGATTATACAATATGCGTCACACAATCTCAGATTCATCCAACCAACATAAAAGTACTTCAAAGAGTGCCCCAAAGCTACTACCGGAGAGTCAAGAACATGTGCCAACCCCTATGCATAGGTTCCCAATGTCATGAAACCCGCAAGTTGATCACCAAAACATACATCAAGTGGCACATGATATCCTATTGTCACCACAGATAATCACGGCAAGACATACATCAAGTGTTCTCATAAAGACTCAATCCGATAAGATAACTTCAAAGGGGAAACTCAATTCATCACAAGAGAGTAGAGGGGGAGAAACATCATAAGATCCAACTACCATAGCAAAGCTCGGGATACATCAAGATCGTGCCATAGAGGGAACACGAGAGAGAACACGAGAGAGAGAGAGAGATCAAACACATAGCTACTGGTACATACCCTCAGCCCCTGGGGTGAACTACTCCCTCCTCGTCATGGATAGCGCCGGGATGATGAAGGTGGCCACCGGTGATGGATACCCCCTCCGGCAAGGTGTCGGAACAGGGTCCCGATTGGTTTTCCGTGGCTCTAGAAGCTTGCGGCGGCGGAACTCCCGATCTATCTTCTGTTCTGGAAGTTTTAGGGTACGTAGGTATATATGGGTGCAATGGGTACGTCGGAGGGGCTACAGGGGTCCCACGAAGCAGGGGGGTGCGCCCAGGGGGGCACCCCCACCCTCGTGAGCACCTCCCGTATCTCCTGACGTGCACTCCAAGTCCATCGGGTGGCTTTCCTTCCAAAAATAACTTCTCCAGTTGATTTCGTTCCGTTTTGACTCCGTTTGATATTCCTTTTCCTTGAAATACTAAAATAGGCATAAAATAGCAAATCTGGGCTGGGCCTCCGGTTAATAGGTTAGTCCCAAAAATAATATAAAAGTGTATAATAAAGCCCATAATCATTCAAAACACATAGCAATATAGCATGAATGCTTCATAAATTATAGATACGTTGGAGACGTATCAGGCACGACCCCCCTTAGGCATGTGGCCGAATTGGGAAGGAACAATGGCCCCTCACCCCCTTTCCTTTCTCTCTTCCCCCTTTCCCTTTCTCCTTCGGTGAAAAAAGGAAATGGGGGCGCTACTTGGGGAAACCCCAAGTAGGATCTGGATCCTACTTGGGGTGCCCCTTGGATGCCTCTCCTCCCCTCCCACCTATATATATATATATGTGGGGGGGGGGGAGGGCGCCTAGAACACACAACATCAATTGTTAGCCGTGTGTGGCGCCCCCCTCCACAATTTACACCCCCGATCATATTCTCACGGTTCTTAGGCGAAGCCCTACACGAATCACTTCGCCATCATCGTCACCATGCTGTCGTGCTGATAGAACTCATCTACTACCTCGACACCTTGCTAGATCAAGAAGGCGAGGGATGTCACCGAGCTAAACGTGTGCAAAACTCGGAGGTGCCATACGTTCGGTATTTGATCGGTCGGAGCTAGAAGAAGTTTGACTACATCAAACACGTTGTCAAACGCTTCCTCTTATGGTCTACGAGGGCACGTAGACACACTCTCCCCCCCTCGTTGTTATGCATCTCCTATATAGATCTTGCGTGAGCGTAGGATTTTTTTTTGAAATTGCATGCTATGTTCCCCAATTGTGGCATCCGAGCCAGGTCTATGCGCAGATGATGTGCACGAGTAGAACACAAAGAGTTGTGGGCGGTGACCGTCATACTGCTTACCACCAAAGTCTTATTTTGATTCAGTGGTATTGTTGGATGAAATGGCCCGGACCAACCTTACATGACTACGTTCATGAAACCGGTTTGACCGACAGACATGCAACTAGTTTTGCATAAAGGTGGCTGGCGGGTGTCTGTTTCTCCTACTTTATTTGAATCGAATTTGACTGCAGCCGGTCCTTGTTGAAGGTTAAAACATCAAACTTGATAAATCACCATTGTGATTTTCTACCGTAGGTAAGAACTGTTCTTGCTAGAAGCCCGTAGCAGCCACGTAAAACTTGCAACAACAAAGTAGAGGACATCTAACTTGTTTTTGCAGGACATGTTGTGATGTGATATGGTCAAGACATGATGTGGTATACGTTATTGTATGAGATGATCATGTTTTTTAAAAGTAATCTGCAACCGGCAAGAGCCTTATGGTTGTCTCTTATTGTATGAAATGCAAACACATGTAATTGCTTTACTTTATCACTATGTGGTAGCGATAGTTGTAGAAGCAATAGTTGGCGAGGCGACCACGACGCAACGATGGAGATAAAGTGTCGAGACAATGGAGATCATGATGATGCTTTGGAGATGGAGATCAAAAGCACAAGATGATGATGGCCATAACATGTCACATATTTTGATTGCATGTGATGTTTATCTTTTATGCATCTTATTTTGCTTAGTACGGCGGTAGCATTATAAGATGATCCCTTAACTAAATTTCAAGGTATAAGTGTTCTCCCTGAGTATGCACCGTTGCGACAGTTCGTCGTGCTGAGATACCACGTGATGATCGGGTGTGATAGGCTCTATGTTCACATACAATGGGTGCAAGACAATTTTGCACATGCGAAATACTCGGGTTAAACTTCACGATCCTAGCATGTACAGACATGACCTCGGAACACTGGAGACCGAAAGGTTGAAGTGAATCATATACTCCCTCCGTCCTAAAATAAGTGTCTTAAGCTTAGTACAAATTTTTACTAAAGTTAGTACAAACTTGAGACACTTATTTTGGGATGGAGGGAGTAGTAGATATGATCAACATAGAGATATTCACCATTGATGACTACTCCATCTCACGTGATGATCATACATGGTTTAGTTTATTTGGATCACGTGTCGTTTATATGACTTGAGGGATGTCTATCCAAGTGGGAGTTCTTAAGTAATTTAATTAATTGAACTTAATTTATCATGAACTTAGTCCTGATAGTATTTTGCATATCTATGTTGTAGATTAATGTCCCGTGCTATCGTTCCCCTGAATTTTAATGCATTCCTAGAGAAAGCTAAGTTGAAAGATGATGGTAGCAACTACACGGACTGGGTCCCTAACTTGAGGATTATCCTCATTGCTGCACAGAAGAATTATGTCCTTGATGCATCGCTAGGTGAAAGGCCTGTTGCAGGAGCAGATGCTGATGTTTTGAATGTCTCGCAAGCTCAATCTGATGGCTACTCGATAGTTCAGTGTGCCATGCTTTACAGCTTACAATCGGGACTTCAAAGACGTTTTGAATGTCATGGAGCATATGAGATGTTCCAAGAGTTGAATTTAATATTTCAAGAAAATGCCTGAGTTGAGAGATATGAAGTCTCCAACAAGTTCTATAGCTGCAAGATGGAGGAGAATAGTTCTATCAGTGAACACATACTCAGAATGTCTGGATATCATAATCGCTTGACTCAGCTGGGAGTTAATCTTCCAGATGATAGCACTACTAGGGAAAACCTTATACACAGAATCTTACCAGTAGCGCGTGTTAAAATGAGGCGCTACTGCTACTTAGCAGTAGCGCGTCGGCTAAAACCGCGCTATTGTTACCCCCTTAGCAGTAGCGCGGCAGGAACATAACGTGCTACTACTATAATTGCCACATCGTTCCCGACGTGGTAGGTATAGTAGTAGCTCCCTTCTAGAAACGGCACTACTACTACGGATTTTCGCAGCAGCGCGTTTTTCCTCCCCACGCTACTATTAAACCTATTTTCACCTAACCCCCCGCGCGGCCTGATTCCCTCTCCTCTGCTTCCTCCCCCAATTCCCCACTCTATCTTCCCCCCCTCGTCGCCGTCGTCTCGCCGCCGTCTCCCCCGACCCC
>NC_041389.1:577659957-577675867 GCF_002162155.2 Triticum dicoccoides | reverse complement strand
CGTCTCCCTCGGCCCCGCCTCGCCGCCGTCTCCCTCGACCCACCTCGCCGACGTCTCCCCCGACCCCGGCTCGCAGCCGTCTCCCCCGACCCCGCCTCACTGCGCCTCGGTGCCGCCGTCTCCCCCGATCCCATCTCTCTCTCTGCCCTCTGTAAGCACTCTCCCCTTCCGATCCCTCTTGTTTGCTTAGTATGAACCCTAGCTATTTAGTGCTAGTTAGTATGAACCCTAGGCTATTTTTAGTGCTAGTTAGTTAATTACAATTAGTATTAACCCTATTTAATTAGGACAATAGTTCCTAGGTACTAATTAGTTAGTAAGAACTAGGTACTAATTAGCTAGGTACTAGTTTATTTTTATTTATAGTAAGTTTATTTTCAGTAAGAACTAATTGAATTAATAGAACTAGTTAGTAAGAACTTGTTGCTATTTTTTTTAGTTAAAGCAATTTTTCCCGCATCGACGTGGATGATGCCTATCCCGCATCCTCGTCGTCGAGTCGGCGGAGGACGACACCTGCTTGACCAGATGGGCCATGTCCGGGACTGGGCTCCGCTGGGGTGGTACTGGGAGGCGCTACCTACCGGGGGGCGCAAGTTAGTGAGGAGCCAGCCTATCGTTGACCCGAACCTTCTTTGGTGGCGGTCGCGTGGGCCAGTGACGGTCCAGAGGCTCGAGGACCCCGCGGAGGTGGTGCATCACCATGTCAGTGAGGAGGACGCGCACGTCCGTCGCTACTTGTTTGCCTTGGAGCACAGGTTCTCCAATACCTGGCAGGTTCTCCAGGGATCTCACTGGAGCTATGATCCCGTGATGGTTCCTTCTCTGTGGGTGTCCACCGCCCGCGCCGATACCCGTCGTGTGCTAGGGTTTTAGTTTTATTAGTGATGTTATATGTATGACACTATTCGGGATGTATTAGTGATAATATTCGACGATGTACGAACACGCATGAGATGATTTACTTTTGCTTATTCAATGCATGCTAATTTGAGTCCTATAAGATATTTTGAAATGTATATCTTGTGTTGCTCAAATAGGATATGTGCTTGCCCAAGTGGCCGGTCATGTTTGCAGGTTACGCCTCCGAGTGGCCTATGTTTTGCTGGAGTGTTGATTCATTTCCGTTCCAGCAAATTTCAGGCGCTCGATATGTCCTATTTTAGCAAAGGTCATGCCGGATTTTTCCGTGAATTTTGGCATGAGTTGTGCCAGAATATGTAGGAAATATCGAGTGCCCCGGATTTGTGTGTTGAGTATCCTAGTAGTTGTCTTTGATCGATTTTCAATTAATGTTTTAACTATGAACATAGGAAATGTCTGACGACGAAAAGGATTTCGTATTTGCAAATACCGCGAAGACGAGCGCGGCCTGTGCGACGGAATCTTCCTAGATGATGATAGGCGCTTCAACATCAAGCTGGACGAGAACTTCGAAGTGGATACAGTAAGTCACAACTAGCTAGTGTTGGTGGTAATGACTATGATGATTATTATTAGCTAGTGTTAGTAGTGATTAAATAAATATTGTTGGTGATAATGACTATGATGATGATTAAATAGCTTGTGCCGGCGGATTAGATTCAAGTGGAGGCAACATGTGGTGCACATCGAAAGTACTACTCAAGTTTGGATTAGTAGTATACTTTTGACATGCACCACATATTGCCTCCACGTGAACCTAATCCACCTTCATTTGACACACTATTGTGGACATAATGATGTAAACCTCATAACTGGTATTGTACCAATATTTGTACGATGGAGAGAAAACCGCATAAATACACTAAAAATAAAAAAATAAAAAATGAATACTAGTAGCGATGGAGGGAAAACGCGCTGCCACTAGTTTCATTAGCAGTAGCGTGGGGTGAACAAACGCTGCAGCTATTTGTCCTAGCAGTAGCGCACGCCAGCACGCGTTACTGCTAAGCAATAGCTGTAGCGCCTTATTAGTAGTGCGCCTACCCGCGCTACCAGTGAGCACAAAACCAGCGCTACTGCTAGGGTTTTCCCTAGTAGTGTAGTGTTATTAACAGAGTTCTCCAATCACTGCCACCAAGCTACAGAGGCTTCGTGATGAACTATAATCTGCAAGGGATGGAGAAAACAATGCCTGAGCTCTTCGCAATGCTCAAAGCCGCAGAAGTAGAAATAAAGAAGGAGCAACAAGTGTTGATGGTTAACAAGACCACTAGTTTCAAGAAAAAAGGCAACGAAAAGAAAGGGAACTTCAAGAAGAATGGCAAGCAAGTTGCCACTCCCGGGAAGAAGCCCAAAGCTGGACCCAAGCCTGAAACTGAGTGCTTCTACTGCAAAGGGACTGGTCATTGGAAGCGGAACTGCCCCAAATATTTGGCGGATAAGAAGGATGGCAAAGTGAACAAACGTATATTTGTTATACATGTTATTGATGTGTACCTTACTAATGCTCGTAGTAGCACCTGGGTATTTGATACTGGTTCGGTTGCTCATATTTGTAACTCGAAATAGGAGCTACGGATTAAACGAAGATTGGCTAAGGACGAGGTGACAATGTGCGTCGGGAATGGTTCCAAGGTCGACGTGATCATCATCGGCACGCTACCTCTACATCTACCTTTGAGATTAGTTTTAGACCTGAATATTTGTTATTTGGTGCCAACGTTGAGCATGAACATTATATCTGGATCTTGTTTAGTGCAAGACGGTTATTCATTTAAATCAGAGAATAATGGTTGTTCTATTTATAGGAGTAATATCTTTTATGGTCATGCACCCTTGAAGAGTGGTCTATTTCTGTTGAATCTCAATTGTGGTGATACACATATTCATAATATTGATGCCAAAAGATGCAAAGTTGATAATGATAGTGCAACCTATTTGTGGCACTGCCGTTTAGGTCATATTGGTGTAAAGCGCATGAAGAAACTCGATGGAGATGGAGTTTTGGAATCACTTGATTATGAATCATTTGATACTTGCGAACCATGCCTCGTGGGCAAAATGACAAAAACTCCGTTCTCCGAAACAATGGAGCGAGCTAATGACTTATTGGAAATAATACATACCAACGTATGCGGTCTGATGAGTGTTGAGGCACGCGTCGGGTATCGTTATTTTCTAACCGTCACAGATGATTTGAGCAGATATGGGTATCTCTACTTAATGAAAGACAAGTCTGAAACATTTGAAAAGTTCAAAGAATTTTAGAGAGAAGTGGAGAATCATCGTAACAAGAAAATAAAGTTTCTACGATCCAATTGCGTAGGCAAATATTTGAGTTACGAGTTTGGCCTTCATTTAAAACAATGTGGAATAGTTTCACAACTCACACCACCTGGAACACCACAACGTAATGGTGTGTCTGAACTCGTAACCGTACTTTATTAGATATGGTGCGATCTATGATGTCTCTTACCGATTTACCACTATCATTTTGGGGTTATGCATTAGAGACAATTGCATTCACATTAAATAGGGCACCGTCTAAATCCATTGAGATGACACCGTATGAACTGTGGTTTGGCAATAAACCTAAGCTGCCGTTTCTTATATTTTGGGGTTGCGACACTTATGTTAAAAGGCTTTAGCCTGATAAGCTCGAACCCAAATCGGAGAAGTGTGTCTTCATAGGATACCCTAAGGAAACTATTGGGTACACCTTCTACCACAGATCTGAAGGCAAGATCTTTGTTGTCAAGAATGGAACCTTTCTAGATAAGGAGTTTCACTCGAAAGAAGTGAGTGGGAGGAAAGTAAAACTTGATGAGGTAATTATACCTTCTCTCAATTTGGAAAGTAGCTTATCAGAGAAATCCGTTCCCGTGATGCCCACACCAACTAGAGAGGAAGCTAATGATGATCATGAAACTTCAGATCAAGTTACTACTGAACCTCGTAGGTCAACCAGAACACGATTGACACCAGAGTGGTACGATAATCCAGTTTTGGAAGTCATGTTACTAGACCATGGCGAACCTGCGAACTACGAAGAAGCTATGATGAGCCCAGATTCCGATAAATAGCTTGAGGCCATGAAATCTGAGATAGGATCCATGTATGAGAACAAAGTGTGGACTATGGTGGATTTGCCTGATGATCGACAAGCCAGAGAGAATAAATGGAACTTCAAGAAGAAGAATGACGCTGATGGTAATGTTACTGCCTATAAAGCTTGACTTATCGCACAAGGTTTTTGACAAGTTCAAGGAGTTGACTATGATGAGACTTTCTCACCCGTATCGATGCTTAAGTCTGTCCGAATCATGTTAGCAATTGTCGCATTTTATGATTATGAAATCTGGCAAATGGACATCAAAACTGCATTCCTTAATGGATTTCTTAAAGAAGAGTTGTATATGATGCAACCAGAAGGTTTTGTCGATCCTAAAGGTGCTAACAAAGTGTGCAAGCTCCAGCGATCCATCTATGGATCGGTGCAAGCATCTCGGAGTTGGAATATACGCTTTGATGAGGTGATCAAAGCATATGGTTTATACAGACTTTCAGATAAGCCTGTATTTACAAGAAAGATAGTGGGAGCTCTATAGCATTTCTAATATTATACATGGATGACATATTGTTGACTGGAAATGATGTAGAATTTCTGGATAGGATAAAAGGATATTTAAATAAAAGTTTTTCTATGAAAGACCTCGGTGAAGCTGCTTATATATTTGGCATCAAGATCTATAGAGATAGATCAAGACACTTAATAGGACTTTCACAAAGCACATACCTTGACAAAGTTTCAAAGAAGTTCAAAATGGATCTGTCAAAGAAAGGGTTCTTGCCTATGTTGCAAGGTGTGAAATTGAGTCAGACTCAATGCCCGGCCACTTGAGAAGATAGAGAAAAAAATGAAAGTCATTCCCTATGCCTCAACCATAGGTTCTATCATGTATGCTATGCTGTGTACCAGAACTGATGTGTGCCTTGCCATAAGTCTATCAAGGAGGTACCAAAGTAATCCAGGAGTGGATCACTGGACAACGGTCAAGAACATTCTGAAGTACCTGAAAAGGACCAAGGATATGTTTCTCGTTTATAGAGATGACAAAGAGCTCATCGTAAATGGTTACGTTGATGCTGACACTGATTCGGATGACTCTAAGTCACAAACCGGATATGTATTTATTTTGAATGGTGGAGCTGTCAGTTGGTGCAGTTCCGAGGAAAGTGTCATGGCGGTATCTACGTGTGAAGCGGAGTACATAGCTGCTTCAGAAACAACAAATGAAGGAGTCTAGATGGAGTTCATATCCGATCTAGGTGTAATACCTAGTGCATCAGGTCCAATGAAAATCCTTTTTGACAATACTGGAGCAATTGCCTTAGCGAAGGAATCCAGATTTCACAAAAGAACCAAACACGTGAAGATATGCTTCAATTCCATCCGTGATCAAGTCAAGGAGGGGGACATAGAGATTTGCAAAATACATACGGATCTGAATATGGCAGACCCATTGACTAAGCCTCTTCCACGAGCAAAACATGATCAACACCAAGACTCCATGGGTGTTAGAATCATTACAATGTAATCTAGATTATTGACTCTAGTGCAAGTGGGAGACTGAAGGAAATATGCCCCAGAGGCAATTATAAAGTTGTTATTTTATATTTACTTATTTCATGATAAATATTTATTATTCATGCTAGAATTGTATTAACCGGAAACTTGATACATGTGTGGATACATGGACAAAATACTGTGTCCCTAGTAAGCCTCTACTAGACTAGCTCGTTGGTAAAAAATGGTTAAGTTTCCTGACCATAGACATGTGTTGTCATTTGATAAACGGGATCACATCATTAGGATAATGATGTGATGGACAAGACCCATTCGTTAGCTTAGCATTATGATTGTTCAGTTTTATTGCTATTGCTTTCTTCATGTCAAATACATATTCCTTCGACTATGAGATTATACAACTCCCGGATACCGGAGGAATGCCTTGTGTGCTATCAAATGTCACAATGTAACTGGGTGATTATAAAGATGCTCTACAGGTATCTCTGAAAGTGTTTGTTGGGTTGGCATAGATCGAGATTAGGATTTGTCACTCTGAGTATCGGAGAGGTATCTATTGGCTCTCTCAGTAATACACATCATAAGAAGCCTTGCAAGCAAAGTGACTAATGAGTTAGTTGCAGGATGATGTATTACGAAATGAGTAAAGAGACTTGCCAGT
This sequence comes from Triticum dicoccoides, assembly GCF_002162155.2. Classification (NCBI taxonomy): domain Eukaryota; kingdom Viridiplantae; phylum Streptophyta; class Magnoliopsida; order Poales; family Poaceae; genus Triticum; species Triticum dicoccoides. Next base: position 577,669,694 of record NC_041389.1, on the reverse strand, counting down.
AACGAGATTGAACTAGGTATGAAGATACCGACGATCAAATCTCGGGTAAGTAACATACCGATGACAAAGGGAATAACGTGTGCTGTCATAACGGTTCGACCGATAAAGATCTTCATAGAATATGTGGGAGCCAATATGAGCTTCCAGGTACCGCTATTGGTTATTGACCGGAGAGGTGTCTCGGTCATGTCTACATAGTTCTCAAACCCATAGGGTCCGCATGCTTAACGTTCAATGATGATATTGTATTATATGAGTTATGTGATTTGGTGACGGAATGTTGTTCTGAGTCCCAGATGAGATCACAAACATGACGAGGAGTCTTGAAATTGTCGAGAGGTAAAGATTGATATATAGGACGATAGTATTTGGACACCAGAAGTGTTCTGGAGGGTACCGGGTACATATCGGAGTACCGGAGGGGTTACCGGAACCCTCGGGGAGAAGATATGGGCCATGAGAGGGGAGCACACCAGCCCACAAGGGGTGGCGCGCCGCCCTTAGGCATGTGGCTGAATTGAAGAAGGAACAAGGGGGGTTCGGCCCCCTTCCATTCTCTCTTCCTCCTTCCCTTTATTCTTGGGTGAAAAAAGGAAAGGGGGGCGCCACTTGGGGAAACCCCAAGTAGGATTCAGATCCTACTTGGGGCGCCTCCTGGCTTCCTATCCTCCCCTCCCACCTATATATATGTGGGAAGGGGGGGGTGCCTAGAACACACAACATCAATTGTTAGCCATGTGCAGTGCCCCCCTCCACAGTTTACACCCCTGGTCATATTCTCTCGGTGCTTAGGTGAAGCCGTGCGGGGATCACTTCACCATCACCGTCACCATGCCATCGTGCTGACGGAACTAATCTACTACCTCGACACCTTGCTGGATCAATAAGGCGAGGGATGTCACCGAGCTGAACGTGTGCAGAACTCGAAGGTGCCGTACATTCGGTACTTGATCGGTCGGAGCTAGAAAAAGCAACCGTGTTGTCAAACTCTTCCACTTACGGTCTACGAGGGTACCTAGACACACTCTCTCCCCCTCGTTGCTATGCATCTCCTATATAGATCTTGCGTGAGCGTAGGAATTTTTTTGAAATTGCGTGCTATGTTCCCCAACACTCTCCTCTTCAGGGAAATCCCAACGCAGCTCACAAGTAGGAGGAAGAATTTCTGGCGCCGTTGCTGGGGAGACATCATCAACATCTATCAAGTACCTACACATAAACTCGCATCTCCTTGTGTTTACATTATTTGCCATTTGCTTCTCTTTTTCATCTCCCCCACTTCTAAAACGTTTTCACAAAAGTACAAAAATATTTTTTGTTTGCCTTTTTGGTGTTTGTTTGCTTTATCGTTATGGCTAGTTCTTCTCTTGTCATGTGTACCCCTAAAAATGAAGTTCTAAATTGCAAACAAAGGGGAGGGGAGAATATAAAAGATGCTTGGTATAGAATTTGCGATGCCCAAAATAGATCAACTCGTAAGCAATCTACCACTGTTCTTTGCAATTTTTATGTGGATGTTACTACTCCGTATAGATTTGTTCTAGATACTATTACTGGCGGGAATTTCTTGGGTAGTCACCCTATGGATGCTTTCAATGCTATGGGAAATTTGATAGGACCACCACCTATCACTACTAATGAAACATTGGTGACTTTGGAGCATGTTATGCAAAGGCTAGAACCTATTGAAAATAAAACTACCTACCATATAGCATATAGAAAACTTGGATCAAAAGATTCATAATCATATTACTCATTTTTTTCAAATGTAGGAATTGCTTTAAAAGAGCTGAAAGGGAAATATTCAGTAATTGACGAGAGGATAGGACAAAGTCTCGCTAGAATTGATAAGTTGGAAGAAATTATTAATAGTTTGGGTTCTACTTTGTATTCCGTTAAAACTATTGTAAGGACTCCTCCTAGTAAGAATTGTCAATTTATCTATGTTCCTAAAAACAAGGGTGCCACACCTAGTAATGAAAACGAAGATCTGAAGATGATTAGTGTTCACCCCAATTTTGCTGATTTGATGAAAGGAACCAATCTATAAAATAAATTCCTCAACTTTGTTCCTAGGAGTTTGATCACTAAAAACATGAATGCTAGAATTCCTAGGAATTATGTGCATGTGATTGAGGAATTAGAAATAAAAGATGATAACACTTGAAACTATGCATTACGCCTAGCTAGGGGCGTAAAACAATAGCGCTAGTTGGGAGGCAACGCAATAGTTATCTTAGATTTACTTATTCTTTTTGTGTTTTTGAGTGTGTACACAATTATGCTATTGTTATGGTTGTGTTTTTGTGTTGTAATTAGTTTTTGTGCCAAGTAAAGACTTTGGGATGATTTGGATGATAGTTGAGTTGATTCTGGAAAAAACCCCTGAATCTTTTGTGCCCAGTAGTAAAATTGATTAAATTCATTGGAACGTTCTTTTGATCTGAATTTTTTACACATGATTAATATACAAATTTCCCACGTTGTCGTAATTTTTCAAAAAATAGAGTTACAAAAGTATGAGCATAATTCAGGTTCTATAGACTGTTCAATTTTTTGACATATTTTGTTTTTGTTGCATTGTTTGCTTGTTTTGATGAAATTATAGACTGTATCAGGGGGTATAACACTACAAAAAAATACACTTCCGTGATGATACGTGTTTGTCATAGTAGGTTGCATTTTTTGTCATGCATGTACATCCATGATGATTTTATGACAGAATGAAGATAGCCATACCTGTGCTGTCGTAGAAGTGTTCCAAGACATTACCAAAATTATCATCACGGAAGTGTCCACTTCCATGACGATAAACCACACATCACAGAAGTGCTTTTGTCAAGGGTGACCGACACGTGGCATCCACCGTAACGGAACACCGTTAAGCTAATGGATCCGGTTTTGGATTCGATAACCCGTTAACTGGCCGGACCAATGGGTATTTTCCACGTGTAAAATCATCATTCGACGGAGGAAACACGTGTTGCCTCACGGTTGGGACAGATGTCATCCACTCACTGGACAGGAGGTGCCTATGATAGGTCGACACGTGGCACGACCCAACAGTGGCCCATTCCGGTGAAAAAGGCCGGCCCAGTAAAAATTAGCAGGCCGACCCATATAAGGCCTACTTGTGTCTGGTCCATTTAAGCCCACGGCCCATACGAGATGTGCCAACTCGGCCCGTCAACGGCCCGTTAAAGATTTGACACCATTGCAGCCCATCGTCAGTTCGAGCCCGTTAAGAGCCTGCTATATATTTGTGCTCAATATTGGCCTGATGAGATTTCGGCCTGTTAACGGCCCATTCAATGGATGGGCCAATTTTTGGGATGTACATATTTCGGCCTTTTAGCGACCCATTTAAATGTTGGGCTAATTTCCGGCCCAGTGTGTCTTTCGGCCTGTTGACGGCCCATAAATCTGCTGGGCCATTTGTAGTCGGACCTGAGTTTCGGCCTTTTAGCGACCCATTTAAGTGTTGGGCCAATTTCCGTCCCAGTGTGTCTTTCATCCTGTTGACGACCCATAAATCGGTTGGGCCATTTGTAGTCAGACCTGAGTTTTGGCCTTTTAGCGACCCATTTAAGTGTTGGGACAATTCCCAGTCCTCTGTGCCTTTCAGCCTGTTAACGGACCATAAATGAGTTGGGCCATTTGTAGTCGGACCTGAGTTTTGGCCTTTTAACGGCGCATGCCTTTCATGGTCCAATACCAGCCCGGTTTCTCTTTCGGCCTGCTAAAGGCCCACAACACAGTTGGGCCATTTACAATACAACCTGACTTTCGACCTCTTAGCGGCCCATGCTCTTCATGGTCCAGTACAAGCCCGCTGTCTCTTTCGGCCTGCTAAAGGCCGACAGTATGGTTGGGCCATATGTAGGCCGAACTTAGTAATGGCCTGTTAACGACCCGGGAAGTAAGAGGGCCGACCATTAAATTTCGGCCTAGTTTGAATAAAAAAACCGGCGTGGTAACGGCCCAATAACTTAACGGGCCCACTAAAGTTCATACATGTCTTTAGGCTAAATTAGATAATTTGAGCCCATTACAACGAGCAATTATGCACATGACCAAAACCGATCAAGCAAAGGTATGACATACAGGAAAAAACGTTGCACATCCAACATATATTACAGGAAATTACATCCACTGGGCAATCAAAGATTGATGCCAGGGTAAATAAATGAACAGAACCTAACGATCTACAACGTCACAATCTGCAACCTCAGCACGGATGACGCCCATAAGCATGTGGGCAAGTTCTTGCTGCTTTGCTACACTGTCTATAAAAGCATTGATCAGTTGTTGTGTCGCACAACTCTGCCCCTCTGATTCGTCCACCATTTCCATTATTGCTTCAGCCATTAATTGGTTCACAAACATACATTTTTTCGTTGCATTCGAGAAAGAGGATACTGAACAGATTCAGATGGCGATTTGGGCAGGCTTGTATTTGATAGTGGAGAGTGTCTCGACCACTGCATCATAACATAAATTAGGAGGGGAACCAAACAGATTAATCATGAGTTATCACCATATTACCTGGCCTAGATTTATTGGAAAGAAACAATGGGGTTGCCTTGCTGTTTTCAGAGTTTGTCTTCTTATCTTCAGCAGCCTGCACCAAATTAAGACACCGGCATTGCTATCATTGGCCATGTCAGATAATAGGAAAGCAACATTGACACAACTAACGTTTGGGCAACTAGCCTACACCAAATTAACACAATATGGCACAACTATCATCAGCCAGGTAAGGTAATATGAAAGCAACATTGACACAATGAACAAATGGGCAACCAGAGCAGCACTACAATTCAGTAATGTGCATGATATGAGATAGTACACTCATTCAACTCAGTATGCAAAACTACCAGGCAGTTTTCTTTACAAAAATCAACATTGGCGCCTTTAACATTTTGCCACAACTAATTTAGATCAGATACAGGTTGGATTCACACCGATTAACAAAATACATGCTGATGTAAAAATATAGTGATATACAACAGGTACTTACATCAACATTGGAGCATAGAGAATTCCCGCAAGATATTTTCCTCGAATACAATCCCAATGAAGGAAGCCTTCTATCACTTAACCTTATTTTCTAAAAGAGAGATGGGTAAGAAACATGTAGAAAATATGATCAGAATGCTATAAGATTTCATGATGCGAGGATATACACACGCTTCTTAGAATGGAGTTGACATTCTTTTGCTGGACTGGAGCGGACTAGTTATTTGGCCACTGGAATCTGCTTATTATCAGTGGGAGTTGGGTTTCTCCGTGCTGGAGCAATATCTATGAAAAATGGAGTTGGTTTATTATCTCCTGGCGTTTGGATCTTTTGCAAAGACCTGGTTTGTAACCCTTCAGATTGTAACATAGCCGTCTTCCCCTTGCATGCCTTATATAGAAGAATGGTGCTTCAATTATAAAACATGCTACAACAGAGATGGAATAGGTACCGAAGAATAGAAAGGCATGACATATTGACATGTATTACCTCCATTCGGAAATAAATGGATGGGTCTAGGCGTATTTCAGTTCTAGATACATCCAGTTTTATCCATTTCCGCGACATGTAATCCGGACGGAGGGAGTATGATGTAAGAGCTAGGGATACGACAGGACAACACAGTAAAAAAAACACTGAAAACCAACTGCAGAACCAAATTATTCAAACACACTTATATGAGATAGTACACTCATGCAGCTCAGGATGCAAAACTAGCAGACAGTTTTCCTTACAAAAATCAACATTGTGGCCTTTAATCATACATTTTGCTACAACTAAATTTAGATCAGATAAAGGTTGGATTCACGCCGATTAACAAAATACATGTTGATGTAAAAATATAGTGATATACAACAAGTACTTACATCTGTATTGGAGCATAGAGAATTCCTGCAAGAATCTTTCCTCATAGACGATACCAGTGCAGAAATTCTTCTATCTGTTAAGCTTATTTTCTAAAAGAGAGATGGGTAAGAAACATGTAGAAAATATGATCAACATGCTATAAAATTTCATGATGCAAGGATACACACACGCTTCTTAGAATGGAGTTGACATATTTTTGCTGGACAACGGACTAGTACTTTGGCCACTGGAATCTGCTTGTTATCAGTAGGAGTTGGGTTTCTCTATGCTAGAGCAGTATCTATAAAAACTAGAGTTGGTTTATTATCTCCTGGTGTTTGGATCTTTTGCAAAGACATTGTTTGTAACCCTTCAGATTCTAACATAGTCGTCTTCCCCTTGCATGCCTTGTATAGAAGAATGGTGCTTCAATTATAAAACATGCTACAGCAGAGAGATGGAATAGGTACTGAAGAATAGAAAGGCATGACATATTGACATGTATTCCCTCCATCCAGAAAAAAATGGATGGGTCTAGGCGTATTTCAGTTCTAGATACATCCTTCTTTATCCATTTCGGCAACATGTAATCCGGACGGAGGGAGTATGGTGTAAGAGCTAGGGATACGACAGGACAACACAGTAAAAAAACACTAGTTGAATGTAAAACTGTATGCTAGCGGAATACGTATAGAAAAAACTAAGGCAACATACACATGTATGATTGGGAAACTAAGATGGCATTGCAACAGAGCACTAGAACAACACTTCAATGTAAAAAAACATGGTTTGGTAGACAGATGAAGTACATACTGATGAATAACAATGCATAAGATATTCAGAAGTATGATGTCCAAATTAACCAGATGGCATTGCGATAGAGTAGAATGACAGTACTTGAATTTGAAAACATGTTATCATGAATGGAATAGGTACTGAAAAACAGGAAGGCATGACATATTTACATGCATGATCAGCATGCTAAGCACATGGCATTGCAACAGAGTAGATACACTCCAGGACATTATATGAATGTTCTACCCATATCACGGGCCAAGTTAGAGCAAGGACCTTGTGGGGTGAAGAGGATTCACCATCTTTCTGCAAGTCTTCTGAAGAACTGCCTTTACATGTCCCATCATATTGGGTATCATTGACATCAAGTTTATTGGTCTTTACATTGCTCCGTGAGGTTCCTGTGGATATATCAGTGTGTGCAATTATATCTGACATGTATGGAAGACAACTAGTAGTTAGATTTATGTAATGAGTGCCTGTAGGAGACGACATAAATAGTACGACTGGGGTGAACTAGCAGCAACAGGTCTCAAAAACTAAAGGGAGAACACATATGAAAGCTACAGAATATGTATCGTTTGTACTCCAGATTAACTAGATGGCACACAAAAGTATTAAAGAATAACATAGGTAATACTAGAAGTGGTATAATACTATAATCACCAGCCTGTGGGATAGCATTGGCTGATGGATGATAACTATGGAACAATGTTACCTAAAGAACAAGTATCTTAGCTGAACTATGGAACAACGTTAACTCCTGAACAAGAACCGTAAGAGATCAACATGAATATACAGTGAAATGTGATAATCTATTTCCCATGCTTAGATGAATAACAAATCCATAAATGTTGCACACATGTAAGATGAGGGTACAACCTATCTGGCCTCCATCCATAGGAGTGAGCATCATGTGCTGACTTGTCGATGGCCCTGCAGTTGTTGTGGCTGTCCATGTGGGGCACACGCATTCGATGCAGGGAACTGTTGAGTGGGGACTATAGCTCCCTTTTGGTGTAAGCTTCCCTTGTTGGAGCAACTGTGTGAGTCGGAAGATGGTGTGGCTGAAGATGCAAATAATACATAATGTTAAGAATGAAACATCTCTTAGAAATACACTAAGAGATCAACAACAAGGTATGAGAGTGGTCACACGTCTATTGACTGAAGACTAAATTGGGGTCACACGATTTTATTTTATTTTGGTACTGTCCGATCTACGCCGGATGGCTTGATGGCCGTCTTGTGCCTCCTGGCTGACACTGTTCGGAATCTTCCCCGAAGAGCTAGCGACCAACGGCAGAGTAGGCTGCCTCCGCCATCCGTGGCCCTGGCCAAAACCATGCTCCCTGCCCCACCGAACTGCCGTGGCTGCGCCGCCCCCGGGCCAATCCACAAAGACTCCCTGTCATCCAGATCCGGCGGCGGGAGTACCTTCAACCCACGCAACTCTAAGATAGCCATCTAAGCACTGTTTCCCTGCCGCCGCCTCGAGGGGTGGTGCTTCTTGTTTGGAATCGATTGGCCCAGAATAAAAATTCAGACAATTGACGCCTAAATAGAGTGATTTGAGATGAGGGTCCGACCTATCTGGCAGCATGGTGAAGTAGGCAGGTCCAGCTACCGAGTCGGTGAGGCCGACGCGGTTGCGGTGGCGACCGGCGGCAGGGAAACAACGATGTTGCGACGTTTGATGGCTACGGGGAAGCAGCGCCGGGACTCTGGACGGATCCGAAGTTGGAGCCGCTCCGGCATCATGAACAACGGCGGGGATGAATCGGCTCCGGTATGGTTCACACAGCCGTCATCGAGGCAGCTCCAGCAGCATGGAGTAAGAGGCACACGACCCAGTGCACGATGGAAAATGGACGATGTCTCCAGCATTAGGGAGGAGGGCGGCTGTGAAATTGGTGCGGTGGGAGGCGCTAGGGAGGAGGGGCTGAGGTTTCGCGGCTTGGGAGAAGGGAGCTTCTGGGGAGAAGGTGATTTGGCGCCCACGAGGTATGAATGGGGGGTGGGGAATGGTAGGGGAGTGGAACCATGTCTTATGGACGCATTTGTCTGAAATGTGAGGGGGAGTTACAGTTCTACCCCTGCCTTTAGGCTTTTCGGCTTGGGTCTGTGTACTGAGGGTCGGGGATAGTAGAGTAACTTTGCTTCTCCCGAAATAGTAGGCGAGAGCGATTTCGGGCGAGGAGGGCGTGTTTTGAAATATAGTGGGCGCGAGCAATTTCGGGTGAGGAGAGCGTGTTTTGAAATAGTGGGCGCGAGCTATTTCGGGAGAGGAGAGTGTGTTTTGCCGACCATGATTTATGAACTATTCGGCACATGTCATTTCGGCCGAGGAGAAGGCACGCTTGGGTGAAGTTACGAACCTACACTCGATGTACAACGGGCCAATTGATGCATGTCCCACATAGGACGGTAATTTCGCGTCTCCCATTTATTTGCTCGGGTGAATTCCACCGAGCAGAGGATGTTTATCGGTTCGTTCAAATTTTGGGAGAATGAGCATCCAAGTCTACATTACCAAGTTGATTCGAATCGAATTTTGAAATATTAGCTTGCCACTTCTTGTTTAGATGGAGAGATGATGCTTGGGAGTAATGTGTTTTTACATGCTCGTTGCTAGCGATTTACTATATGACAAATAGTTGACCCACTCAAAACGGGAATCAAACCCAAAATGAAATATCTCGATTCAATGAAATAGCTCGTTCACCAAGTCAAAATAGTGAACTAAATCCAAAATTGAACACCTCAATCGAGTAGCATGTTGTACAATATTATAGTACTCCATGAACATGTTGAAAGTCAAATTAATGAACTTGTTTGATATACGCATATATCCGTTCATGTGTGGATTGCAGACAACATGTTCTCTAGTTTAAATATTTGAATGCAAGTTTATATCGAAACATGGTTTATGTTAGTCTTTCATGCATAAAACAAGACCCCCCCTCTCCCGGACTCCTGCTCTCTCTCTCTCTCTCTCGCCGACAATCTTCAATTCTATCGCACGCATCCGACACACAAACCATGTTGGTCCCTCTCCCTTTCTCTCCATCTCTCT
>NC_041389.1:577623957-577659451 GCF_002162155.2 Triticum dicoccoides | reverse complement strand
TCTAGTTTGCATGCATATATACTCCATCTATAGGTCTCTCTCGCACACTATGTATGATACTCTAGTCCAAGCTAGATATCTTGGGTGCACTCATCGTACGCACACAAATTCCTTGGCTCGTTTCCCGTAACTCTCTCACGCACCACTCTGTCGTCTCGGAGCTCTTCCCCCTCTCTCTGAAACTCTCCATCTACCTGGGTCACACATACGCATGCATATCTTACTCACACTCGATAGGCCCATCTAAAACTCTATCTCTCTCCCTCGTTCTCTCTCCATCTCACACGCACACACATAATCTCATGCCTAGCTAGCCAAGTCTGATGGTCTCTCACTCAATTGTAGGCACATGCCCCCTATATGTATATGACTAGCTAATCTTAGGCCCTGTTCTTTTGCCAGAATCTGGGGATTCTCCCAGAATCCGACCCCTACCCAGCTTCTCCCAGAATCTTTGAGCCCCATTTGTTTTACAATCTTGTCTAATTAGACCCTAACTAGATAGGATTGTAAAACAAATGAGGCTCAAAGATTCTGGGAGAAGCTTGGTTGGGGTTGGATTCTGGGAGAATCCCCAGATTCTGGCAAAGAACTGGGCCTTAGTCTCCATCACAAACATGTGCATGGTCTATATCGGTTTCTCTCGGGGCATCTTAATATTATGCACGCACCCCCTCGATCTCCCACCCATATAGTCCCCTCACGATCTCGAGGGGATCTCTCTATCACAAACACACTCTCTCTCCCTCCCCATGCGTCCATGTTCTCCATGTGTCCCTCTCGACCTTTGTTCCTTGTTGGCCAAACCTCTATTGGACATGTGCTATAGGGCTGTCTCTCTCTGTTGCAAACAATCACACACTAGCTATCTTTGTGTATCTCCTCGCCTCGCTTTTCTTTCTCGGAGATGCATGCGTGAGATGTTCGCATAAGAAATGAAAACACACACTCTGTCTCTAATTTATCGTTTGTTGTCACTTTCTCTTTCAGACACATACTCTTTTTGCACACTTACTCATTCTCCTTCACACACACTTGATCTCTCTCGACTTAGGCACTCTCCTCGGTCCATAGCATATATATTTATTGAAAAGTCAAACATCACAAAGTTTGACCATGTACGTGGAGAAAAACAATTACATCTAGAACGACAAACATATACTATTAGATTCACCATGAGATGTAGTTTCGTATGATGTATCTTTGGTATTGTAAATATAAATAACATTTGCGTAAACCTATTCAAAGTTTCCAAAGTTTGACTTCTAAAAAATTACATGCATTGCATTATCGAGCGTATGGAATATCTCTTTCCCCCTCTCAGCTATATGACGCACCACTCAGCCTTATCGGGGCTCCTCAATCTCTCTCAAACTTTATATCTCCCTGGTTCACACATACACATGTCTCGCTCGCGCTATACATATAGACCCATCCAACACTCTCCGCCCTTGTCCTCTCTCTATGTGACACGCGCCCCCCTAAGTACCAATCCCTCACTCCATCATAGGCGCAAGCACTCCCCCCTAAGTATGATTATCTCTCACTAGCCATCAGGAGCACACGTATTGTCTCCTTCCATCCATACGTCTATCTCGATATCTCTCGGGGTATCTTCTATCGCGCACACACCTTGTCACTCGATCTTCCACCCATGTAAGCCCATCAAGATCTCCAGGAGATCTCTCTATGATAAACATACACTCTCTCCTCCCCATGTCTGCATTTTCTCCGTACGTCTCTCTCGACCTCTCTTCCTTGTTTGTCAGACCCCTCTTGGCCACGTGCTAGGGGTCTTGCTCTCTCGGCTGCAAACAACCACACACTATCTCCTCACCTTGCTTCCGTTGTCGAAGATGCATGTGTGATATGCTTGCATAAGGCACACACGCTTTTTCTCTACTTTTATCGTGTGTTGTCCATGTCTCTTTCACACACGCACACACACTTTTTTCACTCACTCTTTATATTTCACTCTCTCTCTCTCTCTCTCTCTCGTTAGGGACTCTCTCACGTCCATAAGCATATGGATGTTTTGAAAAGTCAAATCTCAGAAAAGTTTGACCAGGTATATGTGAAGAAAAACATTTACATCTGGAACGATCATTAGATTCTTCACAACATGTACTTACTTCATACTATCATTTATCTTTGGTATTGTAGATATAAGTAATTTCTTTATAAACTTGGTCAAAATTTCAAAAGTTTGACTTAAAAAAAATGTTGGAACTACATTATCAAACGGAGGGAGTATCTCTCACGGGCCTCCCCCCTCACTCGAACTCTCTATACCGACGGATTATACGCTCACTGTGTTAGCGTATAGCTTCGTATATTGTTTAGTTGACCGATCAACTAGTCCACATGCTGCCTTGTCAGCTCGTGTTCTGTATCTTCGTGTGGTGGCTCATGTGGCAGTGGGTGAAAATAAGTAAACTAGAGGCCCATCTGACATGCGGTGAAGTAAACAAAGTTGAAACCACTCGGGGTAGCACCCCGCACGCTAGTAAATTGAGGGCGCATTGAGGACACATTTTTCCGCGTGAAGGACACACTCGCACACAATTCACCACTACGCGCCGGCATGCACAGAAGGACGCGCACACCCAACACACAACACACACCAGCACACGTGTACACCGATGTCGCCGCCGGTTGAGATGGACGGCGAGGCAGCCAACAAGCGGAGGCGGCTCGAGCCAAAACCGCATCCGGCGAGCCTGGACTTCATCAGCAGCCTCCCCGATGACATGCTGCTCGTCATCATCGGCCTCCTCCCCACCAAATCTGCCATGCGGACCGCCCTGCTCTCCCGGCGGTGACGCCCCCTCTGGCGCCGCGTCCCCCTCAACCTCACCGTCAATAGCTGCCTCTGTGACGGTGATTGCAAAGCATGGCCACAGTCTCCAAGATCCTTTCATCGCACCTTGGGCCAGCCAGACGCCTTGACATCCGCATGTTCAGTACTAACTGCAAGGTCCAACCCAAGTTCGACGAGTGGTTCTTATCCCCCGCTCTAGATCAGCTCTAGGAGCTCAACTTTGAAGCTGGACGTTGTTGCTCTCTGCCGCCGTCCGCGCTCTACCTCACGCCAACGCTGCTGCACCACGCCAGCTTCAGCTCCTGCTATCTTCCCCAGATTAATGTCGCGCCCAACCTTCTTCTCCCTCAAGTCAAGCAGCTCAACCTCTTCGACGTTGTCATCTCGAAGAGGGCTATGGAGCACCTGCTCCGCAGCTGTACTGCGCTCGAGTATCTTCGTCTTGAGCAGATCCACGGGTTCATTAGCCTCCACATCGCCTCGACGAATCTCCGATGGATTTATGTGTCTTGCTGGCCCCGCAACAAGACATCAATTGGGAAGAGATCACTCCAGCTGTTCCACGTTATTGTCATTGAGAATGCGCCTTTCCTTGAGAGATTGCTTGTATCGGATCTAGAAGGTCCAACAAAAACCAGGGTCATTGACACGCCGAAATTGACAGCGTTGGTGTATTCGTCTGCCAAATTCTCCGAACTCTTTATTGGATCCATAATCGTTCAGGTACAACACTCATCTTCTTCTCAGTCTTCTTGAAATTCACATTTTTAAATTTCTTTTTGATGTATTTACGACCGTCTTCTAGAAAATGATTCCCACAAGCTTGACCCAGTCTATGCGCACAATGAAGATCTTGGCAATAAAATCTATCGGCCCCAATCTGGATCAAGTTGTTGGATTCCTTACATGCTTTCCGTGCATGGAGAAGCTACTCATCAAGGTGAAACTTCTTTCCTATTAGTAAACTGTAATCACAACGTAGCTCAATTTTTTCGTAATTTTCCCAAATTACGATGACAAGTGTAGTGTTCAAAACTGCATCTACGCACTGCATCGAAAGAAATGTTTTTAGTATTTTTTCTCACGTGATCACCTGCATCATTTTTTGTTGTACTACTATAGTAGCCTAGGCTAGTCATAGTGGAAAGTAACTTAGACTACTCCAGTAACTCTATGGTTACTCTAAGAGCAAGTACTACCTCCGTCCTGGTTTACTCTTCCTATTTTGTAGTATCAAAATTTGACCATGGATTTAACTGACAAAATGTTAATGCATGTCACTAAGAACTATATCGTTGGATCCGTATTTGAACATAATTTCAAATGGTGTCATTTTTAGTGATATGCATTGGCATTTTCTTAGGTAAATCTATGGTCAAAATTTTATACTCCCTCCGCCCCAAAATAAGTGTCTTAAAGTTAGTACAAATTTGTACTAGAGCTAGTACAAAGTTGAGACACTTATTTTGAGACGGAGGGAGTACTAAATACGAGGTAGTACAAAAGTAGGCTATAACGGCCCTCCACTATGTAGGCCAAAACACGTGCCAAATTCACTTGTTATGCATTTGGCATCGATGCCCCTCCATTGCTCCCCTGGTGCCCCAATCTGGATCACCTACTTTGCTCCGGTACCAAATTAACTCACGCAATAAAAAATGCTTGTTTGGGAGAGAGAGAGGACTGATGTAATAAAAAAACGCTTTTGGGAGAGTGAGAGGCTGGTGTAGTTGGTTTGATTGATTTGTTTATACATGTGGGTCTGTGTGCACAACGGTGCCAACTCTCTCACATCGCGAGAGCGGTGCCAAAATCTTTTGATTTGACATCAATGCGTATTATGTGGCATACTTTTGCGAAATATGGCATCGGCCACATAGTGGAAGGCAACAAGTACCCAAGTTCTTCACGTGCTCCTAGGTAAATGAGAGGAAACACACACACACACACACACACACACACACACACACACAGAGAGAGAGAGAGAGTGTGAAAAAATATAACTAGCCAGTCAACCCTATCGTATGAGCGAATGATATTGGTACCTCTTGATGACACGGCAATCTTATACAGACAACTGCTCTAATATGTTTTCTTCTTTTGCAGATAAAAAAGACCCGAAAGTGAAAAATGTGCTGCACTATAACAATCTCATCGAATGCCTTGATCTCCATCTTACAGAAATTGATTTGATTGACTACTGAGGCAGCACATCTGAGATTAAATTGGCGAGGTTCTTTATTTTGGAGGCAAGTGTGCACAAGGTAATGGGGTTTGGCGTTCTCTGGTGCAACAATGAATGGCGTGCTGTTCACCACAAGCGTCTAAGCTTAAATGACAAAGTCTCCGCAGAAGCTGAATTTGTTTTTGAAACATCAAGTGGCAGCACATCTGAGATTAAATTGGCCAGGTTCTTTATTCTGGAGGCAAGTGTGCACAAGGTAATGAGGTTTGGCGTTCTCTGGCGCAACAATGAATGGCGTGCTGTTCACCGCAAGCGTCTAAGCTTAAATGACAAAGTATCCACAGAAGCTGAATTTGTTTTTGAAACATCAAGTGGCCAGAGACTCGAAAACTTATTTGCACATTAGTGACTTGTCAGGGCGGTGGATTTTAGTTTGTAGGATAATGCTGCATCCACCTAAAGTAACGAAAGTTCTTACATAAACTTCCTAGTAATTCCCTCCTCGTAGCTGCAGCATTACTCCTAACATTTGTAATATCAGTTTGGAACTTGTAATATTTCCGTGTCCTATTCCCGCGTTTTCAAAATCCTGCAAATCAAATAGGTCCTGAGTTGGTGATGATGTTGTGCCTCCCATCTTTCACCAATAGCCGTCGGATCTAGATCTGACACATACAAACCAAACTTCTCCATTTTTGCAAAAAGATGCCCGCACTTGTTCCCTATTTACAAACAACTCCTTGTCTCTCACAATCAGCCTTATCTCCTCCCCACCACATCTAGAAGGCCATGAAAAAAATCTGGCGTGATGGCCGCTGCCGGCACCGTCCACCCCCAATCTTGGTGTTCCGTGCAATGCACGGGCATGTACCCACGGGAAATTATGTCGAACACGGCTAGTTGTAAGCAGGCTAGCTCTACAGCCATGATGATAGTGACTGCAGACGGTGAGGCCGACTATGGTATGCCGAACACGGGGCCTATACTCAGGTGTCATCTCCGACGCACGGTCTTGTCACTTCACTGTGAGGAGCAGCACGTAATAATTTGACCAACGAGTAGTACAGTGCTACTACATTGGTACTAATACTACTAGTACTACTAGCACCACCGTCTGGATTTAGGAGTACTACCACGTCCATCTGGATTTTAGTATTTGGCTAGCAATATCTAGTAATGCATGTCACAAAAAATGTACTACTCCCTCTGTAAATAAATAAATGGTGTATTGTTTTATTCCTATCAGCGAGTGAACTTAATGTCTTTTTGCTAATTAATAGGATTACATACAATGAACTAAACACTACATGTCATGTTTGGTAGTCTCAAGTCATTGAAAGCATGCACGACCCACATCTCTCATTGGTTGATATGTCACGAAATAAGAAACGAGGAGGGAGTTAATGTATTGTGCCTAAGTGTTTTGGGATTATTTGGTATTCGTAAGATGACTTACCCAACATATTTGTTTACATGCATTAACATTTTATTAGTTAAATCAAAGGTCAAAACTTGGCGCAAAATGCAAAGGGGACCAATAAACCGGTAAACATCAAACTTCTCTCGTTTGGCCCCAACTAAAGGTCCGGTGGGATGACTATACTGCACCGGCACGGAGGGGGATGCAGCTTCATTGACTTACTGCAACTGCCTTTGGGTGAATGACATGTGGGCCCAATGGGTGGCTGGCCCACCTATCATACAGCCAAAGGCAAGTGCAGTAGAGGGCCGAGGAGTAGATGGCCAACACGCACGTGAATTCAATGCAGTCTACACTTCTCATATAAAGGCTCCCCGCCAGTCCAATCTAGTACGAAATCGTACGCACCTACACACACTAACCAAGGGAAAGAGTGATCACTCGAATTGCAAGATTAGTTGACTAGAAGTCCCTAGGATCCGAGAACCCTCTAAGCTAGACCCATGGAGGCTCAGCCAGCTGTGCTAGATGGTCCACGACGCCGGCCTGCGACCCGACACCGACGAACGTCTCCAGGTAGTGCTTGAGGCCGCCAGGGCGAGTGGTCGCTTGGACGACAGCTTCGTCTCCTTGTTTGACGAGGTCCTCGTTGTTTTCCTTGACAAGTTCACCATCGTCAAGAAGCTCGCGGACGACCTTGACGTACACCTCCAGCCGATGCACCCGGGCTCTACGATGCCCGCCACCCTCAACAGCCACTATGGTGACAACCTCTTCGACGCACTGGTGGCCCTGAGACTGCCCGCCGTTGCGCTGGAGAATGTCCACCTCGAGGTCACACTCGCCGCGTAGCGCCTGGCGCAGCAAGACACCATCGACATATTCACCCACGTCTACGCGCAAATCGTCCACAAGGAATACTACATGCAAGAGGAGGACGATAGGACGCTGGCCTTCTTGGACCACATGGCAATCTTGGACGGCGTTGTTTGAGCTCGCCGCCAACGCTGCTGCTCCTCACACGTTGGTTGGTGACCCGGCACTAGGGCGTGAGGATGTCGTTGATGGATCCATATGTATTTTTATGTTTTTGTCAAGTCCATGTAGTAGTATATGGTACTACTAGTAATTATCTTACCTTTCGCATCAACTTCATAATTTTTGTACGTACTCCATGCATGAACCGCGCCAGAACCAGACTTCTCATTACTCTAGGGAAAATCATTATTTGTATCTATCGGTTGCGCCATGGAGCAGAACCATATTTTACAAGTTACAAGTTCAAAAGGAAAAGCCTTCCGTGTTTGCATCGCACCCCGACACGGTTGGTCCGGCACGCCGCTCAAGGGGGAATGCGTGCGGTGTTGAATTTTCACTTACAAGTGGGACCGCAGTTGAGCAAACGGACTATCGGCAAACCCCCACCCCGCGCACCGCGCGATGGCTGAGAAAACATGAGGGAGAAGAGATGGTTGTAGCACGGGCTCCAAGAAAATTGGTGTCGGATGGGACTCATGTGGGTGGCGTGTGCCGTACTGCTAGACGTGAATGCTAGTTATGGCCCATGCCACCCCACTATATCGAGCTATGTCGAGGTGCTGGTTACATAGAACAAATTTCCCGGAGTCCATGCTCATCCCTCCTCTATCTCTCTTCTTAGCCAGCCAGTGGATGCATGGAGCCTATCGTATGTTCGCTCATATGCGGTCCCACATGTCAGTGAAAACGCAAGAGGACCCACTAAAGCTGCACATCTTTCACCTCGACGTGCTGGTGATGAAAAACAAGTCCAATAAAGATCTTCGGTGGCTGCTTTAGGAGTTACTCGAGAGTAGTAAGATTCTATTTACAGTTTAACTCAAGATGCACATCACGTGGCTTCAACTACCACTCTATTTTCTTGCATGACACGGCCTGGATGCTGGATGTCCCACGTGTCGGCAAAAGGAGGAAGAACCAGACCAAATCTTGGGTTCTGCTCTCGGATTAGACTAGTTGTGCTAACTTAAAATTTTATTGTGTAGAATGGATGCAAGTTTTGGTATTGGGAAGAAGAGCACGTCCACCGCATCCGAGAAATGGCCCGGACACGACCCCATTGCCCTACCCAAACGGACAGAATCCAAGCAAAACGGAGGTCCGTTTGGGGTCGTGCGTTGGAGTTGGCCTTACAAGTGGGACCGCAGTTGAGGAAACCAACTATCGGCAAACCCCCACCTCGCCCACCATGCAATAGCTGAGTTAGAGAAACGACGAGGTTGAAGAGGTTGTTGTAGCACAGACTCCAAGAAATATGGTGTCAGATGGAAGTCGTGCTGGTGGCGTGTGCCGTACTCCCGGACGTGAATGCTTGTTCTGGACCATGCCACCCTACTACTACTACTACTACTTATAGTAGTAGTATCGAGGTTTCGAGGTGCTGGTTACGTACAGCGAACACATTAACATATGGCCCACTTCACACTGTGGCCAAATTTCCTGGAGTCTGTGCTACGTTAAAAAGTGTTCTTTGTGAGGGTGGGTGGCTGGTCTCAAGTTTAAAACGTGTTGTATTACGTATGCATGGACATAGAGATAGTGCAATAGTTCTGAAAGTTTGAACCCAAACATCAGAATGCAATTTCTACTGGACTCATCTGAGGAACTAGGATGATGGGATTCCCAGCTACAGTAAAAACACCCGCCCGACGCGCGAAGCATGTGAAGCTAGTACAAATAGTGTACTATTGTTGATTGGCCTCATCCGATAACCTGTTGCAATGCACGTATAGTTATGTACTATATGCTCCTTCTCGGTCGTCGGGAATCTATGTTCTTCCACTCTTTCGTTTAAGACATGAGCTTTGTTCATCCTTTTGCCGACACGCGGGACATCTATATGCCTCCATTTTAAAAAGCATACTATATGCCTCCATGACACACGGGACATCTAGCATCAAGGTGGCGTGTCATGCAAGAAAATGGAGATATGAAGTGGTAAGTGAGTCGTGCACTTCGATGGCACCTAGTACTATGCAATATTTTTTCTCCTCGATGGCACGTGAATAGTGAACGTACTCAATGGCAGAGCACGGGATGGTAGCCATGGACATGGTTAGCTCTTTTTGAAGAGGGTACTAATAAATAACTTTGATGTGTCCCATCAACTCGCAGAACGACGAGAAGCTTGCTTACCTTCTCCCTCGTCAACGCGTGCGTGGTGGCTCATAGCACGAGGAGAAACTTTTGCTTACAAGTGGTGGACGTCCAGCAGTTCATTTGGTGTCAGATTCCCAGAAGTACTACTGTAGTACCATCATTATTGTTCGACTTCCGGAAGTGGAGAAGAGCCAAGCCCAAGGTCACCTACTAACCTAGTATAGTACTACTATAGCCAAAGCTGGTCCACCTTTTTAGAGCGTGGTTAATTAATATAGGCGGCTCTTGCAGCGGCACATCATTTAGAGCAAGTACTCTCTTCGTAGGAACAAAGGAAGTGAAACAAAAGTTGGAGTGGATGCTAGATTGCCAATTAAAACATGATTACATATCAAAAAAAATCCTATAGCATTCTATCCTATGAATCAAACGACCAATGTAGGAAAATTATGAGGGGGGGGTCTCTCCAACAGTGTTCCTCGGCTCGCACCTAGTATCACGGTGGTCGAACTTGGAGTGATTCATCTGGTACACGTGGCATCTCAGATCTGGACACAAGGTGACGCGACCTCTCACTTCGTCCTCCATTTGAAGCGGCACACCGGTGGAGGACTAGCATACTAAAATATTAGGTTGGCTCTATGTGATGTGGCAACTTCATGTACCAAGCGGATGCTGGCTATACTACTATGGTACTCACACTCCAAGAAGTGACTCGAAAACCATTCATCAATTGAGCCTATTACATGCATTTGCAAATGTACCATTCGTTACATAGAACAAGTCATCAACACACAACGACAACAAGGATACATGTTGGATTATAGATTATTTCCAACAAACATTCTAGTAAGTATTGAAGTTTTCATCACACAACAAATAACAAGCAATGAAATGAACTTTAACTCAACCAATCCTCGGCGTTGGAAACACTTGCTTTGAACCATAGGTGCTCTAGGAAGGGCCAGCTATTGTCAATATCGAGAGCAACGCAAGACTGATTGAGGGAGTTCCGGACTAGGGGGTGTCCGGATAGCCGAACTATCATCATCGGCTGGACTCCAAGACTATCATCATCGGCTGGACTCCAAGACTATGAAGATAGAAGATTGAAGACTTCGTCCCGTGTCCGGATGGGACTTTCCTTGGTGTGGAAGGCAAGCTTGGCGATACAGATATGTAGATCTCCTACCATTGTAACCGACTCTGTGTAACCCTAGCCCTCTCCGGTGTCTATATAAACCGGATGGCTTTAGTCCATAGGACGAACAACAGTCATACCATAGTCTAGCTTCTAGGGTTTAGCCTCCTTGATCTCGTGGTAGATCCACTCTTGTAACACACATCATCAATATTAATCAAACAGGACGTAGGGTTTTACCTCCATCAAGAGGGCCCGAACCTGGGTAAAACATCGTGTCCCTTGTCTCCTGTTACCATCCGCCTAGACGCACAGTTCGGGACCCCCTACCCGAGATCCGCCGGTTTTGACACCGACATTGGTGCTTTCATTGAGAGTTCCTCTATGTCGTCACCGATAGGCTCGATGGCTTCTTCGATCATCATCAACGATGCAGTCCAGGGTGAGACTTTTCTCCCCGGACAGATCTCCGTATTCGGCGGCTTTGCACTGCGGGCTAATTCGCTTGGCCATCTGGAGCAGATCGAAAGCTATGCCCCTGGCCGTCAAGTCAGATTTGGAAGTTTAAACTTCACGGCCGACATCCGCGGGGACTTGATCTTCAACGGATCCGAGCCACAGCCGAGCGTGCCGCACTGTCACGGCGAGCATGATTTAGCTCTGCAGCCGGACAGTACCCTGGAGGCCACACTAGAACCCGCTCCGGTCTTCAATTCGGAGCCGGCTGTGCAGATCGAGGACGGATGGCTAGACACCGTCTCGGGGGTTGCAACCTCTACGGTGATAGAGCCGAACAGTGACCTTGTCCCTCATGAAGCTTGTCACTCCGAGGCGCCGGATTCCTTGCCGGACTCCAAACCTCCCGCGCCCTCTCTGATCGAATCTGATCGGGCGCCGATCATGGAGTTCACCGCAGCGGACATCTTTCAACACTCACGTTTTGGCGACATCTTGAGTTCGCTAAAGTATCTCTCATTATCAGGAGAGCCCTGGCCGGGCTACGGTCAGGATGGTTGGGATGCGGACGACGAAGAAATTCAAAACCCACCCACCACCCACTTGGTAGCCGCTGTCGACGATCTAACCGACATGCTAGACTACGACTCCGAAGACATCGACGGTATGGACGATGATGCCGGAGACGACCAAGAACCAGCGCCCACCGGGAACTGGAAAGCCACCCCTACTCACGACGTATACATGGTGGATACACCAAAAGGAAGCGACGATGAGGAAAAACGGGACGTGGCAAAGGACAACTCCCCCAACAAACAACCAAAACGGCGACGCAAGCGCCGCCCGAAGACCGGCCTCGATAAAAACGGCACCCATACGGACAAGGCCCTAGAGCAGGGCGAAGCAGTGGACGACGCACATGTCACCAAGCAGCCAGCCGGACATGAACTGGACAAGCAACCCATCCCCGGCGAAGATGATCTCACATCACCAGAGCACACGAATCTTCATAAAAGGCTCGTTGCCACGGCAAGAAGTTTGAAGAAGCAAAAGCGGAAGCTCAAAACAGCGGAGGACGCACTCAGAATGAGATGGAGCAAAGTACTCAATAGCGCAGATAAAAATGGCGCTAGTCACCAGACAAAGAGCTACCCGAAGCGCAAGCTGTTGCCCGGATTTGACGAGGAGGCCTTAGAGCCCCCGCAGTCAAAAAAGTAAGAAGCCGCCTGGCCGGATAGACGACCAGATGACAGGCCAAGAGCAACAAGGGGCGCCGCACACAAGCCGGCACACGATCAGCATAAAGATCCTCGGAAAAAAGATTACCCAGTCAGATCTATTTATGGACCAAAAAAGAAGACTCCAGGAAGCAACATAACCCGCCGAGCATTTGAAGACAACGGCACACCCAAATATAGGGGCGCCACACACCCACTATGTTTCACCGACGAGGTGCTGGATCATGGATTTCCAGCGGGATTCAAACCCGTAAACATAGAGGCATATGACGGAACAACAGACCCCAGAGTCTGGATTGAGGATTATATCCTACACATACATATGGCCAGAGGAGACGAACTCCATGCCATTAAATACCTACCCCTCAAGCTCAAAGGGCCAGCTCGGCATTGGCTTGAAAGCCTCCCAGAAAATACCATCGGAAGTTGGGAAGAGCTTGAGGATGCGTTTCGAGCAAATTTTCAGGGGACTTATGTCCGGCCTCCGGATGCAGACGATTTAAGTCACATAACTCAACAGCCCGGAGAGTCAGCATGCAAATTCTGGAACAGGGTCCTCACTAAAAAGAACCAGATAGTCGACTGTCCGGACGCTGAAGCCTTAGCAGCCTTTAAACACAACGTCCGATACGAATGGCTCGCTAGATACCTCGGCCAAGAAAAACCAAGAACAATGGCCGCACTAACAAGCCTCATGACCCGCTTTTTTGCAGGGGAGGACAACTCGCTGGCTAGATGTAGCGCCAGCAACCCGAGTACATCCGAAGTCAGGGATGGAAATGGGAAATCACGACGCAGAAAAGACCAGCGCCGGAACTAGGAAAATGGCCCAAATAGTACGGCGGTCAATGCTGGATTCAAAAGCTCTCGGCTGAATAACAAAACACTGCCCCTCAAGGACAACAGTGACGAGCTATCGAACCTAAATAAGATTCTGGACAGGCTATGTCAAATACACGGTACCTCCGGAAAGCCTGCAAACCATACCCACAGAGATTGTTGGGTCTTCAAGCAGTCCGACCGACTTAATGCCGAACACAAGGGGCTCGACACACCAAGTGGAAGTGACGAACCCCAAAAGCAGCACTCCGGACAACAGAAGACTTTCCCACTAGAAGTCAAAACAGTGAACTCACTTCATGTGATAACACGAAAACAGAGTGCGGCACCTTCCATACCAGGAGACCATCCGCAGAATGGGGATAGACCATACCAACATTCGACATAACAGCACTTCCTTTAAAGGAGTGATGCCAGGCCTCTAAGCCAATCATACGGGCTCTGTACCACTAGAGGTCGTGTTCGGTTCATCCAACAACCTCCGTCGCGAAAGGCCCATTCTTCGCAGCACCCCATTTCACAGTGGCCATCAAGCACTACTGGGGCACAAATCTTTCGCCCGCTTTAACGCCATACCACACTACACGCCTCTAATTGTTAAAATGCCCGGTCCACGCGGCATAATCTCATTTAAGAGAAACTACGAGTGTCCCTCGACAACAGAGAGCGTGGGGCTGCCTTGACAGCCACTCCAACCTTGCAGGTGAAGGCCCCTAACCATAGGTCATTCAGACCCCGGACACGGTTAGGCGAGTCCGGCTTAACTAAAAAAGGG
Organism: Triticum dicoccoides; assembly: GCF_002162155.2. Lineage (NCBI taxonomy): Eukaryota > Viridiplantae > Streptophyta > Magnoliopsida > Poales > Poaceae > Triticum > Triticum dicoccoides. Next base: position 577,645,437 of record NC_041389.1, on the reverse strand, counting down.
GCTTCCAGCCGCATATCCCCTTTACAAGGGGCTGCTCGTATAAATGATGAGAGCCAATAAAGCTCAACTTTCTTCATCTTCCAAATTATACTTTATTTCATACAATTTTTTGCACGATATTTCTTAGAAACTAAGTCCTTCTCTTTTACAGATGAAGCACGTGCTACACCCGTCCAGGATACAGCACAACGGAGACACAGGCGTAGACGTGCAGCAGGGACCCGTTGCAATGATTCTTTTCAGATTAAGACCCTGCGTAAACCTTTATTACTGTCTCTTGTTGATACACATCCCCCTATTTCCCACCATATCCGAGGAGGAGGCTGGCGTTTTGGCATCGGCCGCGCCAGAAGTTCCCGCCCGTACCTAGACACTAGGGGCTTAGGGCATTGTTCTGCCCAATATCATAAAGACCGAACACCTCAGGGAGTGTTCGGCGTCTCGAGTTAGGCCTTATATGCATCAGCTCCGAATTATGTCTTTTGTCAAATGTTGGGTTTGCCCGACTCCTGTGTTTTGCCGCCTTACGTTCCGTATCATCGGCTAACGCGGCACCAGGAGAACTACTATGATTGTGCCCCGGTTTAACCGGGCGAGCACCTCAGTAGAGAAAGCCGAAAACTGACTGTCATGATATAGCGAGAGACTGGTCAACCACTCGATCGACCATTGGAATGTTTAGAATTCCTCCGCTTTGACGAAGGACTGCTTCCCGGTCAGGCACATACGCGCCCCGAAGTTCGGAGAGGAGCGGTGCCGCTAGGGGCTATATAGTAGCCCCACATTCGAGCTCCTACGGCTAAGTGAAAGTGATAAAGCATTATAGTCCGGTTGCCTAGTTTGCTACGCTATCACCTCCCTAAAAGGACCAAGACGTTGGATTAAGTGTGAAAAAGCGCCTTTTTATTTGCAAACACCCCCGCACCATGTGGTGGGGGCTGAAGCCAAAGACATCAACTTTCAGGTTATTCATACATATACGGCCGCACAGGAGATAGTTCAGTACTTGAGCACACAAGTATAAAAAGTTATTGCATTATAAACATGATCTCAGAAATCATACATATCATTCAAAAATAACATCTTTCGAGCACTGTGCCTCTATTATACGAGCGCCCTGCAGGACTTCCTCAAAATAGTGCTCGGTGGGGAATCGACTTTTGTCCGAACCCCGGGATGCAACAGTGGTGGCATCCATCTCCGCCCAGTATGTCTTACCATGGGCGAGAGCCATCCGTGCACCTTCTATGCATGCCGACCGCTTCATCACCCCAATACGCGGCACCGCCCCAAGGAATTGCTGCAACAAGCCAAAATAACTCTTCGGCTTGGGCCTTTTCGGCCACAGATGAGCGACCACATCCGTCATGGCAAGTCCGGACAATCTATTTAGCTCAGCCCACTCAACCAGCCGATCACTCAACGGAAGTGGACGCTCCGGACTATGGAATTGAGACCAGAAAAGCTCTTCCATTTCATGATCCTCCTGGCTTCGAATGTGCACGACTGCGTCCGCCGCACTCGTCGCCAAGTCCAGATAAGGATCCTCCGCACCGTACAATCGGCCTAGCTGAGCATACTTCGGATCCGTGAACTTCCTATGCAGCATAAAGGGCTTTCCAGCCACAGTGTCTCCAATCTGACGAAGTTCCTCCTTCATAGCCTGCATCGCACTACGGGCATCCTTGGCTTCGGTGTCGGCCTTCTTCAGGTCCTCTTGCTCCGCTCGGCGTTCTCCTTCAAGAACTCCAGGCGGTCGGTAGCAACTTTTAATTTCGTGGCCATTCCGGCCATCTCCTCCCTGCTTCGGCAGTGAGCAGCCTTCTCGGCTTCTAGCTCTTCCGCTGCCTTCGAGGCAGCCGCCTCGCTTTTTTTGGCTTGCTCCTTGCCCCGAGCAAGTTCTGCTCGAAGGCCTTCCACAGCGGCAGCACTATCTGCATCAGGCATACAAATTGTAAGGAATGGGCGTCAGCTCCCTTACTAGGCGACCATAGAGCAACCACGCACCTTGTGACTCATCGAGTCGTTTATTGACCAGCGAGATGTTCGCATCCACAACGTCGAGTTGCCTCTTAACCTCGGCAACTCCATCAGTCCGGCTAGCCACCGAACGTTTCGCCACCTGCATAGGAAAGGCGACATTATATAACTGAGATTATGATCCTCGGCACGCTGCCGCTTTCGACAGCATACCAAGTCTCAGGGGCTACTATCTATACAGGTCGCACTTCATGTGCAAAAACTGTCAAAAGGTATATCATTTTTTGCGTACCTCAAATCCCGTCAGCAAACTTCCGACGGCCTCACACAACCCGCTTTCGGCGGACGAGATCCTCTCAATCACCATACTCATTAATGTGCGGTGATCTTCTGAGATGGATGCCCTCTCAAGAAAATCCTGCAGCTCCACCGGCCGTACTCCAATGGGTGCCGAACTCTCTGGCCCCGCTGGACTCGGGGAGACCCTCCGCGACGACACATCAGGGTCGTCCGCCCCGCATGATGGGGCGACAGATGGAGGCGTTTCACTCTCCATCATACCCGGACGAAGGTCTCCCGAAGATGAGCTATGCTGAGATGGGTTGAGATCCGAACTACAAGGTGAAAACTTCGGTTACCCTTAGAAATTAAACAGGGATGTTCACTATTACAAAATTTCCCCTTTTTACTTACGGCTCGGTAGAGGGCTGATTCCTCCGAGGAGACAGTTCGACCGGGGCTCTTCCCAGCACGGGACCTTCCGGTACAGATTTCTTCCCCTGCTTTGAGGCCTTGAGCTCCGGGTCTTCGGAAGCGGTCCTCTTCTCTCCTTGGAAGGAGGGAATCTCGATTCCTCCCTTACTGAAAGCCTCTGTGGCTGAGGTGGTAGATCCCTTGTGTCCTCCTTCACCCTCCTCCGAAGGTACAACCTCTAACATTTTGATTAACACGGGATCCTACGTGGTCTCAGGGAGGGGGGCCGGACACCGTATCAGTTTTGCTTGCGCTATCCACTCCTGTCCAAGGGATAGCTGGTTAAAAGGCAAACCCACAGTAAATAAATGGGCAATGTGTCTGGACACAGGGCTACTTACTTGAGTATCCGGGCGATTGCAGCTTAGGCCAGCATCCTCGGTCAATTCCGGACGCATTTCTTGGGATCCGAAGAACAGTTTGTACATCTCCACGGGTGTCGAACCCATGAAGTGTTGGAGAGCTCGTGGCTCCTCTGGATTAAATTCCCACAGACGGAGGGGGCGACGTTTGCAGGGCAGTAAGCGCCAGATCAACATAACCTAGACCACTACGACCAGATTGATCTCCCTTTCTTGGAGACCTCGAATCCGGTCCTGCAACAGGGGAACATCCTTGGATGACCCCCAGTCACACCCCTTGTTGACCCATGACGTCAGCCGCTGTGGGGGGCCCGAGCGGAAGACGGGCGGTAGCCTCTGCCTGCTTCCCCTGGGAGAGGTGATATAGAACCACTCCTGTTGCCACAAGCCGAGCTCCTCCTGAAAAGAGCCTTTGGGCCATGGAGCATCGACCCTCTTACTTATAACCGCCCCTCCGCACTCTACCTGACGCCCCTCAATCACCTTCGGCTCCACGTTGAAGGTTTTGAGCCACAAACCGAATTGAGGGGTAGTGCGGAGGAAGGCTTCGCAGACGACAATGAATGATGAGATGTGGAGGATAGACTCCGGAGCCAAGTCATGGAATTCCAGCCCATAGTACAACATGAGCCCCCTCATGAAGGGATCCGTCGGGAAGACTAAACACCGATGGAGGTGAGACACAAACACGATGGTCTCGCCGCGCTCGGGAGTAGGAATAACTTGCCCTCGGGCAGGCAGCCTATGCGAAATCTCGTAGGTTAAGTACCTGGCATCTCTTAGCTTTAGCACGTCCTCCTCCGTGACGGAGGAGGGCATCCACCGGCCTCGTAGGTCGGGGCCGGACATTGTCGAAGATCGAAGATACCCGAATATGGAGCCTTGGGTGTTGGAACTCGGGGCGAGGGGCGGATTCGATAGAGGATTGAAGAAGAAGAACGGGCCTTGGTCTCATTATAAAGAGGAAGAATACCAAGAGCCGTCCCCGTGACCGTTTGGAACCCGCCTTCAATGGAGGGGGCGTGGCAACGGGCGCGGTTGGGTTACCCACGTCCGTATTGATGGGAATCCCGAAATAAGGGGAACACGATCTCTGCTTCGACAAGACGTGCCAAGGAAACCGCCTCGCTAAACGCGCTGAGGTGGAACAATAAAAACAATTTGAGGGCTTGGTAGTGGTGTGACGTTACGCCGCAAAATACGTCAGCAGATTGAACTTGAATAATATTATTCTCTCTACGGGGGTAAGTGGAATTTATTTTTGCAGAGCCGGACACTATCCTGTTGTTCACAATCTTCTATAAATTATTCAGAGGAAGAACCCACCTTGCAATGCCGAAGGCAACATGCGCGCCGGACTCATCATCATTGAAGCCTAGTTCAGGGGCTACTGAGGGAGTTCCGGACTAGGGGGTGTCTGGATGGCCGAACTATCATCATCGGCCGGACTCCAAGACTATGAAGATAGAAGATTGAAGACTTCGTCCCGTGTCCGGATGGGACTTTCCTTGGCGTGGAAGGCAAGCTTGGCGATACGGATATGTAGATCTCCTACCATTGTAACCAACTCTGTGTAACCCTAGCCCTCTCCGGTGCCTATATAAACCGGATGGCTTTAGTCCATAGGATGAACAACAATCATACCATAGGCTAGCTTCTAGGGTTTAGCCTCCTTGATCTCGTGGTAGATCCACTCTTGTAACACACATCATCAATATTAATCAAGCAGGACGTAGGGTTTTACCTCCATCAAGAGGGCCCGAACCTGGGTAAAATATCGTGTCCCTTGTCTCCTGTTACCATCCGCCTAGACGCACAGTTCGGGACCCCCTACCCGAGATCCGCCGATTTTGACACCGACACTGATCATCCAGGCTGAAGCGGCATATATCAGGAGCAGGGTAGGGAACCACCACAATGTCCGAGGTATAGATAAAATTTCTTCTCATAAATGGTAGTAATGTTGTGTCAACAATAGCTGGATCTCCTTTAACCATCATTGGATAGTTTAGTCCATGGAAGAGGGAGTTTTCTCCAAGACTATCAATACTGAACTAAGGAGAAGGTGTTGGCGCTAGCACACTAGTATCCATCCCGAATACCTTGCAACGGGTGTTGGGATAGGTTCGGAGAGGGTGACCATGGGAGACAACACATGCTCCCTCAGTAGTAACAATCTCAGTGCACTGTATACAGACAAGAAGAGGTGATCCATCAGAATTAGTTGCCAGGCGCCACTGAGTATATAAGTCCTGCTCATCCTCATGCTCGTGATCATCACCATCGTCATCTCCCCCTTGCTTATAAAATTTTCAAGTATAGGTGGTTGAATGTTCACAGGACCTTGGAAACACAAGAAGAAGGTTAATTAGCAAAGGGAAACTTGCTAACCCGTAGGCATGTTGATGGAACAATTATAAATACGGTGGAAGACAAACATAACGAAAGTACGAGGATCCCATGCAAAAACAGTGCCATGAGTGGTGGAAGCAAACACAAGATCCTCGTATTCAATTGCATCATAGTACTCATCATCCGTGTACAGAAACTGATTTTTGAGCAATATCCATGGACGAACCGTGGAATCAGTAACAACGGCAACAAGCTTGTTGAAGATAGCAACAACTTCATAGTTCTTGTAATTCCAAGAGCGGTTGGGAACTCGACAAATTGCTATCTTCCGTAGACGACAACCACCATGATCGTATTTGAACGTACGTAGATCATTTGTGTGCTCAACCTCAGGGCACTCTAGGATTTTTGGAAGTGGAATCCGCTGACGAGTGTACACATTCACAAGTTCCCACTCGCAATTGTACCCAATATAATCAACCCAATCTCCATTTGCGCCAGCCCAGGCCTTACCCTTAAGCGATGGCATCTTGACATCACATATATCATTATCAAGCGGCATCAACTTGCACAAGGTGAGGCCTCCGTCGTCCACGCCCATGCGAACATGCTTATAGAGAAGAAGATAGGGGAGATCAAACCGCTCCTGGACCCTTGGGTTCCTTGTAATGATGTTATTAGTTGAGTCAAGAATGGTCTTGAACGAACCTGCCATGCTAGCCGAGGTTATGACGTCGCACCGATCAATGAGTTCCTCCACCACGTCATCTTTCAGATTGGAGCAAGAATAACGGGGTCGTTTCCGGCCTGTTCCCTCCATGGAGAAGACGATCGAACAATGGCAGGAGGAAGGGTGAAGGCAAATGGAGGAGGGAGGAAGAGCGTGCGACAATAGTTCCAAATCAAGAGGGAAAGACGAAGAGTCGGTGGACGGTTGCCTGTTTGCCATGGTACACGAGGAGGCGCCCCGGCCTACACGTTCGTTCGGAAATACTAGTAGAAAAGGACTCGCCGTTGTCTCACTAACATGTTGGAACGGGACCACATGTTAACGAAACATGGTGTGTAATTTCTAGTGCAAAATGTGATCTGGATGCGTTGGCCCGAGGTGCCGCATTAGTTATCGACCTTTATTTTTTTAATGGCGTGCCGTTCAGTTTTGAAGCACACTAACTGGTACTGTATATGCAGAGAAAGTATTAACTACTCTACCACTACTCCACCTCTAGTACTAGTAGTATAAACAATATATATAGGCTGGAGCTTCAGCGCTTTCTCGCTAAGGGCTGCCCACTTGCTTCTCACACTATCACCCTCTCTCCAGATCTAAAAAAGACGGCCTCTCTCTCCCTCCTCACCGGTGGTCATAGATCTGCCGAGGAAGAAAAGGACATGCAGCATTGACATACTCGTCGTCGGCGAGCGAGGTCACGCACAAACGACAAGGCCGTCCTCTCAGACCTAGCGCCCGCACGGGATGGCCTCCGTCCCAAGCTTGCTGCTGTAGTGTGTGCGGAGGACGACGACCACGAGCGAAGCCATTTCCCACCGACCCTCAGGTATGCTACCTCTTTTCGAACCATACCCTTGTTCTATTGCCCCATCTGCCACGTCGCTGCCTGTGGATATTTTTCCACTCCACCATCTTCCCAATTTGCTATCCTATGCTCTGCTGGTCACGCAGGCGAAAACCTTAATTTGCACTATTAAAGGAAACCCGACTTCATGCAGACTAATCCATGTCTGGGTTGAATAAGGAAAGGAATGGAGACTGTACTATCCAAGAGAGTAGGCATCAAACCCACATCTAGGTTGAAAAGGGAAAAATTAGTAGCTAAGGAACGAGTCTCGTGTCTCTTGGTTGAAGACGGGTAGAAAGGTATGACAACGCAATAGAGAATGACCAGGCCGATCGGTTTGTTGTCCTCACATAGGAAAAAGGTGGCGAAAGAGAACAAAAATGGGACATAATCCACATATGCTGCCTAGATATTTGTTGCTCTGGGCAACCATACCTCCCTCACCACTCTATGCGTCCATGGAGGTACATCGTACTAGTGCGCCCACTATCCGAATGGGCCTCCCATGCTCTTATTTGCACTTTTTTGCTGTTAGTATAACGCCAGCAGTCAAGTCAAGCAATGCTACTGCTAAAGTGATGCCACATTTAACTAATGCCACACTCAGTCTAATGCCACCGATAAATTTAAGCAATGCCATTTAATGTCACTGGATTATTTCAGGGTTAGCTGTTGATTGTGGATGTATTAAAGATTTTTCATCTAAGGCATTATAATGCTGTTGCACAACCAATATACCAATGATGAAACTTGTTACTACCTTCAGATTTTTGCATTGTTAATGCTTATAGATTACATACCTCACTTTCATGAGATAAGTTAATTTTTTTGTACAGTGTCACCAAAATGCCAAGGCGCTGATGTCATTTTATTTTGGTTAAACTGCTCAAAAAATTATGAAGACAAGAGGAAAGGTCAAGAGTGGGCACCTCCTCCTCCGGCTGTTCTCTTTATTCGTTCGATCAAGTTTTTATGTTTGATCGATTATCAAGATTGGGATAGCAATTTTTAAGGTCCCCACGAGTTTGAAATGATATTACCTTGGAGGTACATGGTTTGCAATTTTTTTATACTGTCATTAGTTAATAATGCTAGTTACCTTCAGACTTTTGTATTTGGTTTAATGCTCATGCACAGCTAGTATACCAATGCTGAAACTTGTTACCTTTACATTTTGTATTGTTAATTCTTATAGAAATCTTCCAGTGCTAGAGTTTATTGAAATCTGTTCAGTAAAACTATTGTACTGTACCATGTAATAAAATAACTACTCTACTGTTGCACTAGCCACTGGATTAGTGTATACTTGTAGTATTCAAATGGTGTTGCATTAGCGTATGGACATAAATAAAGTGTGGCAAGCTTTCCCAGATATGTGCTCAAGAAAATTACTACCTATTTTCCTAAATACTAGACGTTTGGGTACTTTAAATTGAACTGCGAAAACGTCTTATATAAGGAACAAAGGGTGTAGAGTTAATTCAAATTATCCCGGTAAACTAGTCACACCTTTGTTAAAATTAATGTTCATTATGTTATCGGAGGAGGTCTGTATGTTTGTCTCTAATGCCTGTCAACTAGATACCTGACATCATGATGTAATGTTAAGTCATTTCCTTTTGTACAGTGTCACTGAATTGTCAAGGTGGGGATGGCATTTTATTTTAGTTGAACTGCACAAAATATGCTTAAAAGAAGAGGAAAGGTCAGGAGTCGATCCTTCTTGCAGAAAGAACTATATATGCCCTTCTGACATCAGCCGCTGTTGCCTTATTTATTCCTTCAAACAGGTGGTTAGAAACTGTCTTGTTACCTTTTCCCATTAAGAAATTGGAATGCTTATATTTTTGAGTCTATGCTTCAACTAGTGTCATTTTTACAGTAATCACACTTTCAATATCTATGCAAATAGGGATGCTCAATTTTAGTGGAACTGCACAAAAAGTCCAAGTGGTTCAACATTAGGAGCATGTTTTCTTCCAAACCTTTATATCCAATTGGTGGCACTATGAGCTGTTCATTACGAAGGTACATGGTTTGCTACTATCTTGCTACTCTTTTTGTACTGTTATTAGATAGTAATACTAGTGGTTTGCATGTGAATTTATTGGCAGGGTGGACCTGCATTGGAGGTGCAGGACAAGATTCAATGATTGGATGCTCAATTTTGGTTGTATCGATATCACCTCTTCCATCACTGCGAACATGGATATCCTTGGTCTGATGAAGAATAGGCGCTATATTTCTGCTCTGAACTAGCAAATCAATTCAGTATGAAATTGTCCAGGGCAAAACATGACTGTGTCAAATTGTCAAGTGCAAAACATGACAGATGCTAAGCAGAAGAGACATGTTTAAACCGAAAATATAAGGTGGGGTATATGTTTACTAGCTGCTTGATATTGAAGGAAATATGCCCTAGAGGCAATAATAAAGTTATTATTTATTTCCTTATATCATGATAAATGTTTATTATTCATGCTAGAATTGTATTAACCGGAAACATAATACATGTGTGAATACATAGACAAACATAGTGTCACTAGCATGCCTCTACTTGACTAGCTCGTTTATCAAAGATGATTATGTTTCCTAACCATGGACAAAAGAGTTGTCATTTGATTAACGGGATCACATCATTAGGAGAATGATGTGATTGACTTGACCCATTCTGTTAGCTTAGCACTTGATCGTTTAGTATGTTGTTGTTGCTTTCTTCATGACTTATACATGTTCCCGTAACTATGAGATTATGCAACTCCCGTTTACCGGAGGAACACTTTTGGTGCTACCAAACGTCACAACGTAACTAGGTGATTATAAAGGAGTACTATAGGTGTCTCCAAAGGTACATGTTGGGTTGGCGTATTTCGAGATTAGGTTTTGTCACTCCGATTGTCGGAGAGGTATCTCTGGGCCCTCTCAGTAATGCACATCACTATAAGCCTTGCAAGCAATGTAGCTAATGAGTTAGTTACAGGATGATGCATTACGTAACGAGTAAAGAGACTTGCGGTAACGAGATTGAACTAGGTATTGGATACCGACGACCGAATCTCGGGCAAGTAACATACCGATGACAAAGGGAACAAAGTATGTTGTTATGCGGTTTGACCGATAAAGATCTTCATAGAATATGTAGGAGCCAATATGGGCATCCAGGTTCCGCTATTGGTTATTGACCAAGAATAGTTCTAGGTCATGTCTACATAGTTCTCGAACCCGTAGGGTCCGCACGCTTAAGGTTTCGATGACAGTTATATTATGAGTTTATGAGTTTTGATGTATCGAAGGAGTTCGGAGTCCCGGATGAGATCGGAGGCATGACGAGGAGTCTCGAAATGGTCGAGACATAAAGATCGATATATTGGACGACTATATTCGGAGTTCGGAAAGGTTCCGAGTGATTCGGGTATTTTTCGGAGTACCGGAGAGTTACGGGAATTCGCCGAGGAGTATATGGGCCTTATTGGGCCATACGGGAATAGAGGAGAGAGGCCAAAAGGAAGGAGGCCTGTGCCCCCCCTCTGGTCCGAATTGGAGAAGGGGCGCAGCCCCCCTTTCCTTCTTCGTCTCCCCCTCTTTCCCCTTCTCCTACTCGAACAAGGGAGGTGGAATTCTACTAGGACTAGGGAGTCCTAGTAGGACTCCACACTTGGCGCGCCCCCTCCTAGGGCCGGCCTCCTCCCCCCTTGCTCTTTTATATATGGGGGCAGGGGGGCACCCCATGATACACAAGTTGATCTACGAATCGTTCCTTAGCCGTGTGCGGTGCCCCCCTCCACCATATTCCACCTCGGTCATATCGTTGCAGAGTTTAGGCGAAGCCCTGCACCGGTAGAGCATCATCATTGTCACCACGCCGTCGTGCTGACGGAACTCATCCCCGAAGCTTTGCTGGATCAGAGCCCGGGGATCGTCATCGAGCTGAACGTGTGCTGAACTCGGAGGTGCCGTACGTTCGGTACTTGGATCGGTCGGATCGTGAAGACGTACGACTACATCAACCGCGTTGTCATAACGCTTCCGCTTACGGTCTACGAGGGTACATGGACAACACTCTCTCCTCTCGTTGCTATGCCATCACCATGATCTTGCGTGCACGTAGGATTTTTTTTGAAATTACTACGTTCCCCAACAGTGGTGTCAAAGCCTAGGTTCTATGCGTTGATGTTATATGCACGAGTAGAACACAAGTGAGTTGTGGGTGATACAAGTCATACTGCTTACCAGCATGTCATACTTTGGTTCGGCGGTATTGTGAGATGAAGCGGCCCGGACCGACATTACGCGTACGCTTACGCGAGACTGGTTTCACCGTTGCAAGCACTCGTGCTTAAAGGTGGCTGGCGGGTGTCTGTCTCTCTCTCACTTTAGCTGAATCGAGTGTGGCTACGCCCGGTCCTTGCGAAGGTTAAAACAGCACCAACTTGATGAACTATCGTTGTGGTTTTTATGCGTAGGTAAGAACGGTTCTTGCTAAAGCCCGTAGCAGCCACGTAAAATTTGCAACAACAAAGTAGAGGACGTCTAACTTGTTTTTGCAGGGCATGTTGTGATGTGTTATGGTCAAGACGTGATGCTATATTTTATTGTATGAGATGATCATGTTTTGTAACCGAAGTTATCGGCAACTGGCAGGAGCCATATGGTTGTCGCTTTATTGTATGAAATGCAAACGCCCTGTAATTGCTTTACTTTATCTCTAAGCGGTAGCGATAGTCGTAGAAGCAATAGATGGCGTAACGACAACGATGCTACGATGGAGATCAAGGTGTCGCGCCGGTGACGATGGTGATCACGACGGTGCTTTGAAGATGGAGATCACAAGCACAAGATGATGATGGCCATATCATATCACTTATATTGATTGCATGTGATGTTTATCCTTTATGCATCTTATCTTGCTTTGATTGACGGTAGCATTTTAAGATGATCTCTCACTAATAATCAAGAAGTGTTCTCCCTGAGTATGCACCGTTGCGAAAGTTCTTCGTGCTGAGACACCACGTGATGGTCGGGTGTGATAGGCTCTACGTTCAAATACAACGGGTGCAAAACAGTTGCACACGCGGAATACTCAGGTCATACTTGACGAGCCTAGCATATACAGATATGGCCTCGGAACACGGAGACCGAAAGGTCGAGCGTGAATCATATTGATGTTCACTGTTGAAACTACTCCATCTCATGTGACGATCGGACATGGTGTAGTTGATATGGATCACGTAATCACTTAGAGGATTAGAGGGATGTCTTTCTAAGTGGGAGTTCTTAAGTAATATGATTAATTGAACTTTAATTTATCATGAACTTAGTCCTGGTAGTATTTTGCAAATTATGTTGTAGATCAATAGCTTGCGTTGTTGCTTTCATATGTTTATTTTGATTTGTTCCTAGAGAAAATTGTGTTGAAAAATGTTAGTAGCAATGATGCGGATTGGATCCGTGATCTGAGGTTTATCCTCATTGCTGCACAGAAGAATTATGTCCTTAATGCACCGCTAGGTGACAGACCTATTGCAGGAGCAGATGCAGACGTTATGAACGTTTGCCTAGCTCAATATGATGACTACTTGATAGTTTAGTGCACCATGCTTAACGACTTAGAATCGGGACTTTAAAGATGTTTTGAACGTCATGGACCATATGAGATGTTCCAGGATTTGAAGTTAATATTTAAAGCAAATACCCGAGTTGAGAGATATGATGTCTCCAACAAGTTCTATAGCTAAAAGATGGAGGAGAATCGCTCAACTAGTGAGCATGTGCTCAGATTGTCTGGGTACTACAATCGCTTGAATCAAGTGGGAGTTAATCTTCCAGATAAGATAGTGATTGACAGAATTCTCTAGTCACCATCACCAAGTTAGTAGAACTTCGTGATGAACTATAATATGCAAGGGATGACGAAAACGATTCCCAAGCTCTTCGTGATGCTGAAATCGATGAAGGTAGAAATCAAGAAAAGCATCAAGTGTTGATGGTTGACAAGACCACTAGTTTCAAGAAAAGGGCAAAGGGAAGAAGTGGAACTTCAAGAAGAACGGCAAGCAAGTTGCTGCTCAAGTGAAGAAGCCCAAGTCTGGTCCTAAGTCTGAGACTAAGTGCTTCTACTGCAATGGGACTAGTCACTGGAAGTGGAACTGCCCCAAGTATTTGGCGGATAAGAAGGATGGCAAAAGTGAACAAAGGTATATTGGATGTACATGTTATTGATGTGTACTTTACTAGTGTTTATAGCAACCCCTCGGCATTTTGATACTGGTTCAGTTGCTAAGAGTAGTAACTCGAAACAGGAGTTGCAGAATAAACAGAAAATAGTAAAAAGGCGAGGTGACGATGTGTGTTGGAAGTAGTTCCAAGATTGATATGATCATCATCGCACACTCCCTATACTTTCAGGATTAGTGTTGAAACTAAATAAGTGTTATTTGGTGTTTGCGTTGAGCATGAATATGATTTGATCATGTTCATTGCGATATGGTTATTCATTTAAAGACAAAGAATAATTGTTGTTCTATTTACATGAATAAAACCTTCGATGGTCATACACCCAATGAAAATAGTTTGTTGGATATCGATCGTAGTGATACACATATTCATAATATTGATGCCAAAAGATGCAAAGTTAATAATGATAGTGCAACTTATTTGTGGCACTGCCGTTTGGGTCATATCGGTGTAAAGCGCATGAAGAAACTCCATAAAAGATGGATTGTTGGAATCACTTGGTTATGAGTCATTTGATGCTTGCGAACCGTGCCTTTTGGGCAAGATGACTAAAACTCCGTTCTCCGGAACTATGGAACGAGCTATTGACTTATTGGAAATAATACATACCGATGTATGCGATCCGATGAGTGTTAAAGCTCGTGGCAAGTATCGTTATTTTCTAACCTTCACAGATGATTTGAGCAGATATGGGTATATCTACTTAATGAAACATAAGTCTGAAATAGTTGAAAAGTTCAAAGAATTTCAGAGTGAAGTGGAAAAATCATCGTAACATGAAAAATAAAGTTTCTACGATCTGATCATGGAGACAAATATTTGAGTTATGAGTTTGGTCTTCATTTGAAACAATGTGAAATAGTTTTGCAACTCATGCCATCTAGAGCACCACAATGTAATGGTGTGTCCGAACATCGTAACTGCACTTTATTAGATATGGTGCAATCTATGATGTCTCTTATCGGTTTACCACTATCGTTTTGGGGTTATGCATTAAAGACAGCTGCATTCACGTTAAAAAGGGGCACCACCTAAGTCCGTTGAGACGACACAATATGAACTATGGTTTGGCAAGAAATCAAAGTTGTCGTTTCTTAAAGTTTGGGGTTGCGATGCTTATGTGAAAAAGTTTCATCCTGATAAGCTCAAACCCAAATCGGAGAAATGTGTCTTCATAGGATACCCAAAGGAGAAAGTTGGGTACACCTTCTATCACAGATCCGAAGGCAAGACATTCGTTGCTAAGAATGGATCCTTTCTAGAGAAGGAGTTTCTCTCGAAAGAAGTGAGTGGGAGGAAAGTAGAACTTGATAAGGTAATTGTACCTTCTCCCTTATTGGAAAGTAGTTCATCACAGAAATCTGTTCCTGTGACTACTACACCAATTAGTGAGGAAGCTGATGATGATGATCATGTAACTTCGGATCAAGTTACTACTGAATCTCGTAGGTAAACCAGAGTAAGATCCGCACTAGAGTGGTACGGCAATCCTGTTCTGGAAGTCATGCTACTAGATCATGATGAACCTATGAACTATGAAGAAGTGATGGTGAGCCCAGATTCCGCAAAATGGCTTGAGGCCATGAAATCTGAGATGGGATCCATGTATGAGAACAAAGTATGGACTTTGGTTGACTTGCCCGATGATCGGCAAGCCATTGAGATTAAATGGATTTTTAAGAGGAAGACAGACGCTGATAGTAGTGTTACTATCTACAAAGCTAGACTTGTCGAAAAAGGTTTTTGACAAAGTTCAAGGTGTTGACTACAATGAGATTTTCTCAACTGTAGCGATGCTTAAGTCTGTCCGAATCATGTTAGCAATTGTCACATGTTATGAAATCTGGCAAATGGATGTCAAAACTACATTCTTTAATGGATTTATTAAAGAAGAGTTGTATATGATGCAACTAGAAGGTTTTGTTAATCCTAAAGGTACTAACAAAATGTGCAAGCTCCAACGATCCATCAATGGACTGGTGCAAGCATCTCGGAGTTGGAATATACGCTTTGATAAGTTGATCAAAGCATATGGTTTTATACAGACTTTTGGAAAGGCCTGTATTTACAAGAAAGTGAGTGGGAGCTCTGTAGCATTTCTGATATTATATGTGCAAGACATATTGTTGATTGGAAATGATATAGAATTTCTGGATAGCATAAAAGGATACTTGAATAAAAGGTTTTTCAATGAAAGACCTCGGTGAAGCTGCTTACATATTGAGCATCAAGATCTATTGAGATAGATGAAGATGCTTGATAAGTTTTTCAATAAGTACATACCTTGTCAAGATTTTGAAATAGTTCAAAATGGAATAGTCAAAGAAAGAGTTCTTGCCTGTGTTGCAAAGGTGTGAAATTGAGTAAGACTCAAGACCCGACCATGGCAGAAAATAGAAAGAGAATGAAAGTCATTCCCTATGCATCAGTCATAGGTTCTATAAAAGTATGCCATGCTATGGACCAGACCTATTGTATACTCTGCCCTGGTTTGGCAAGGGAGTACAATAGTGATCTAGGAGTAGATCACTGGACATTGGTCAAAATTATCCTTAGTAGAATAAGGATATGTTTCTCGATTATGGAGGTGATAAAAGAGTTCGTCGTAAATAGTTACATCAATGCAAGCTTTTACACCGATCCAGATGACTCTAAGTCTCAATCTAGATACATATTGAAAGTGGGAGCAATTAGCTAGAGTAGCTCCGTGCAAAGCATTGTAGACATAGAATATTTGCAAAATACATACGACTCTGTAATATGACAGACCCGTTGACTAAAATTCTCTCACGAGCAAAACATGATCATACCTTAGTACTCTTTGGGTGTTAATCACATAGCGATGTGAACTAGATTATTGACTCTAGTAAACCCTTTGGGTGTTGATCAAATGACGATGTGAACTATGGGTATTAATCACATACAGATGTGAATATTGGTGTTAAATGACATGATGATGTGAACTAGATTATTGAATCTAGTGCAAGTGGGAGACTGAAGGAAATATGCCTTAGAGGCAATAATAAAGTTATTATTTATTTCCTTATATCATGATAAATGTTTATTATTCATGCTAGAATTATATTAACCGGAAACATAATACATGTGTGAATACATAGACAAACATAGTGTCACTAGTATGCCTCTACTTGACTAGCTCGTTTATCAAAGATGATTATGTTTCCTAACCATGGACAAAAGAGTTGTCATTTGATTAACGGGATCACATCATTAGGAGAATGATGCGATTGACTTGACCCATTCTGTTAGCTTAGCACTTGATCGTTTAGTATGTTGCTGTTGCTTTCTTCATGACTTATACATGTTCCTGTAACTATGAGATTATGCAACTCCCGTTTACTGGAGGAACACTTTGGGTGCTACCAAACGTCACAACGTAACTGGGTGATTATAAAGGAGTACTACAGGTGTCTCCAAAGGTACATGTTGGGTTGGCGTATTTCGAGATTAGGTTTTGTCACTCCGATTGTCGGAGAGGTATCTCTGGGCCCTCTCGGTAATGCACATCACTATAAGCCTTGCAAGCAATGTAGCTAATGAGTTAGTTACAGGATGATGCATTACATAACGAGTAAAGAGACTTGCCGGTAACGAGATTGAACTAGGTATTGGATACCGACGATCGAATCTCGAGCAAGTAACATACCGATGACAAAGGGAACAAAGTATGTTGTTATGCGGTTTGACCGATAAAGATCTTCGTAGAATATGTAGGAGCTAATATGGGCATCCAGGTTCCGCTATTGGTCACTACTAGGAAAAGGGCTATAGATGGAAATGACACTAATGGCGCACCAGACAAGTGGTGCGCCATTAGTATATACTAATGGCGCACCACCCTCTGATGCGCCATTAGTGTTGAAACTACTAATGGCGCACCCTGACCACGGTGCGCCATTAGTACCAATTTTTTTTTTGAACTAGTGCGCCTGTCCAAACATACTAATGGCGCATCCCCTGGTGGTGCGCCATTACTAGTTGTAACTAGTAATGGCGCACCATCCAGGAGGTGCGCCACTAATGTTATTTTTTTTATTATTGCTTTTATTCCTTTTTTTTGCAAAAGTTCTAATGGCGCACCGCCAGGGGGTGCGCCATTAGTAACCTGGATTACTAATGGCGCATTTGTTGCTGGTGCGCCATTAGTAAGTGGGCAGCAACAAGATATTTTGGACAGCCTCTCCTCCCACACTCACTTTCTCCCCACTTCATTCTCTCCACCGCCTCCTCCTTGTCTCGGGTGCCTCCTCTTTTTCACCTCATTTCCACCATAGATTCATTCAAATTAAGTGGTTAAGTTACCTTGTTTTGCTAGGTAAGTAAGGGGGGAAGCTATATTTATGTTGTTCTCCCTACAAACAATGTGCACATGCACTTTTTATGGCCTAGCTAGATCTATGTATGTTCGTGGTGTTGCATATGTTTGTGGTGTTGCATATGTGTTTGTGTTTGGAGGTGTACCGGTATTTGAAATGCGATAGTTGCCAATATTTTGCCGGAATGTTGATTCATTTCCGTTTCGGCGAGAATTTTGGCATTAAGCATTCTCTTTGGTCCTATTTTTAGGGAAAGTCATGCCAAATTTTTTCTTGGTTCTAAAATATCGTTTTGCTCTACCCCGCAGGCGACCATGGTCCGCACGATGACCGAAGGCATCGTGAATAGGTTTTTGAGGTCCGCGAAGGCCGAGATGCTTCAAAAGAACGAGACGGAGATAAGATGTCCGTGTCGAAGATGCAAGCTGAATAGCCTTATTGCGGACCCGGATTCCGGGCAGGTGCGGGACCACCTGCTCTTGCGTGGTTTCATGGATGGCTATCGGTGGCAGGTGATGATGATGACTACGAAGTCGTTCATGGGGGCCGGGCAAGAAATGAGGAAGGGCAGCAAGACAACCACCGCGGCTCGGGGGGGCGAGAAGACGAAGAATCCCCAGGAGATGATCACGACGGTGATGCTGTACACAGTCATCATGTAGAAGATGCAGGACATGATGATGATGCCGGCGGAGCAGACGACGTTGGACCATCGATGGGCTGGGTGCAGGACCCTCATATTCAAGAGCTGCTTCTCAAGCAGACGGATAACGCAAGAGCTGCCGCCCGAGAGAAAGCCAAGATGGATCAACTTGAGTTAGACGCGGTTACTCCGTTGTATGAAGGATGCAGGCCCGAGGATACCCGCTGAAAGTAACGCTCATGGCTCTGGAGATGAAGGTAAAACACAAAATGACCGACGCATGCTTCGACGAGAACATGTCATTCTGGCACGAACGTCTTCCCAAGGGGAACAAGTGCCCGACCAGTTTGGAGGAGGCAAAGAAAATCGTGTGTCCTCTGGATTTACCGCACGTGAAATACCATGTGTGCATGAACAATTGCATCATTTATCGGGACGAGCACGCGGAGTCTACAATATGTCCGGTGTGCGGTGTCACTCGATACAAGAAGAGGAAGAAAGCTCCTCGAAAAGTGGTGTGGTACTTTCCGATCACTCCTCGTCTGCAGCGGTATTTCGCGGATCCTAAGGTAGCAAAGCTCCTGCGTTGGCACGCGGATAGGGAGGAGAAGAAGCGAGAAGATGACGCAAATGATCCGGAGATAGATAAAAAAGACAAGATGCTGAGTCACCCTAAGGATGCGAGCCAGTGGCAAGCATTGAACTTCGAATACCCAGAATTTGGGAACGATCCAAGGAACATTGTGCTGGGCGCGAGCACCGATGGAGTCAATCCGTTTGGCAGCCAGAGAAGCACACATAGCACCTGGCCTATGTTTTTGTGGATGTACAACCTTCCCCCCTGGTTGTGCATGAAGAGGAAGTACATTCACATGAGTATGCTAATTGAAGGGCCGAAACAACCAGGGAACGACATCAATCTGTATCTGGGGCTGCTGAAAGAGGAGCTTGACACGCTGTGGAAAATGCCAGCCAATACGTGGGACGCCGCAGAGAAAGAATATTTCCCTATGAGAGCCGCACTGCTCACGACGGTGCACGACTATCTCGGTTACGGATATCTTGCGGGGCAGGTAGTCCATGGATTTTCTGGATGCGTAAGGTGCATGGATGACACAACGTATCGCCAGCTAGATAGAGATCCCGGGTCTTCGAAAACCGTGTTCATGGGACATCGAAGGTGGCTTCGCGACGATGACCCGTGGAGGAAACGCAAGGATCTGTTCGATGGTGAAACCGAACCCCGAAAACGCCCGTGTACGAGGAGCGGCGAGGAAATAGACAAGCTATTGAAAAATTGGAAAGACTGCCCACTGCCAGGAAAGAAGCAAAAGGCGCCAGAGCCGGGAAAGAAGCGAAAGGCGCCAGAGCCGCTGCTGAAGGTATGGAAAACGAGGTCTGTTTTCTGGGACTTGCCGTACTGGAAGATCCACCGTGTGCCTCACAGCCTTGATGTCATGCATATCACGAAGAACGTGTGCGAGTGTCTGCTTGGTACCCTGCTCAACATGCCAGAGAGGACCAAAGATGGGCCGAAAGCAAGGGCAGACTTGAAATCAATGGGCATCAGGCAGGAGCTTCACACTATATATGATGATGATGATGATGATGATGATGATGATGAGGCGAAGTAGGACACAGAAAGTCGTCGTAAAGGCAAAAAGGCCAAGAAGACCGGAAATGACTACCCTCCCGCGTGCTTCACTCTAAGTCAGGAGGAGATCGAGCAGTTTTTCACCTGCCTCCTAGGAGTAAAACTTCCTTACGGTTACGCGGGGAAGATAAGCAGATACCTAGACCCAGCGAAGCAGAAGTTCAGCGGGATGAAGTCTCACGACTGTCACGTGCTGATGACGCAGATACTTCCAGTTGCAATACGTGGGATCATGGACGCGCACGTCCGTGAAACGCTATTTAGCCTATGCAACTTCTTTGACGTCATCTCTCGGAAGTCGATTGGCGTGAGGCAACTCAGAAGGCTACAGGAAGAGATCGTGGTGATACTATGCGAGCTTGAGATGTACTTCCCGCCCGCATTCTTCGACGTTATGGTGCATCTGCTGGTCCATATAGTGGAGGATATCATCCAACTCGGGCCGACGTTCCTGCACAGCATGATGCCGTTCGAAAGGATGAATGGTGTCATCAAAGGATACGTTCGCAACATGTCACGTCCAGAAGAAAGCATAGCCAGGGGCTTTCTGACCGAAGAGTGCATCTCCTACTGCACGAATTATCTAGGCATCGAGAACCCCGTTGGTCTGCCCGTCAACAGGCACCTCGGCAGGCTCGCTGGATGGGGTCACCGTGAGGGTCGCCGCGAAATGCATGTCGACTTCGAGGGTCGACTCGCCGACTTTGAAAGAGCAAACCTAGTCGCGCTACAACACATAGACGTGGTCGATCCTTGGGTGGTAGAGCACAAAACGTTTATTAAAAAGACGTACAATGACCGAGGCCAACAGAGGACGGACGGAGATACACTCAAAGAGCACAACTCATGTTTCACGCGTTGGTTCAAGCATAAGCTTCTGTCGTATCCTTTACATGAGGATTCTTCCGCGGAAGAACAACTCATATTCGCCTTGTCACAGGGCGCCGAGCACAACCTGATGACCTATGAGGCGTACGATATCAACGGCTACACATTCTACACCGAGGCCAAGGACATGAAGAGCGATGGTTATCAGAACTCCGGGGTAACGATGGAATCCTACACCGGTAACGACAAGGACAGATACTACGGAAGGATCGATGAGATCTGGGAGCTGAGCTATGCTGGAGAGAAGGTCCCGATGTTCCGTGTCAGATGGGCCAAGAACGTCATAAAAGAACACCGGTATTTCACCACCATGGTTATACCCGAAGCCAAATCCAAGACCACGGGCGCAAACGTCACCGCGAAAAATGAGCCATGGGTACTGGCTTCCCAAGTGGACCAATGCTTCTTCATTACCGACCCGCCAAAGCCCAGTCGTGTTGTCGTGAGGAGAGGCAAAAGGAATATCATCGGAATGGATGGAGTAGCCAATGAGCAAGACTTCGACAAGTACGGCGACCCGAGGATCGAACATGACGACGATGATGAAGTAGCAGCATACACCACAAGAAGAAGCAGGACCACCCTACCTAAAGGACGTCCGTTCCACACACTACTAGAAAAACCCCTACTAATGGCGCACCTAGTATGGCCATTAATGGCGCATCTGTGGTGCGCCACTAACAGCACGCCATTAGTA
>NC_041389.1:577621969-577622669 GCF_002162155.2 Triticum dicoccoides | reverse complement strand
GAGGGGAGGGGAGGGGAGGAGGGAGGAGGGAGGAGGAGGTCGCCGGAGAGGAGGAGGAGGTCACCGGAGAGGAGAAGTATGGTGGAGGAGAGAAGGGAAGATGAAATGAAGTGAAGAGAGGAGGAGAGGACCAGCCATATATACGGCATACTAATGGCGCACCGCGGGCAGGTGCGCCATTAGTAAATTTTTTTATTTTTTTGATTTATTTTGAATTTTGAAGGCGGGAAGATACTAATGGCGCACCACGGGCAGGTGCGCCATTAGTAATTTTTTTTATTTTTTGATTTATTTTGAATTTTGAAGGCGGGAAGATACTAATGGCGCACCATGGTCACGTGCGCGATTAGTAAGTTTGAATTTTTTTGATTTTTTTTGCCTCTCTAGATCTTAAAAGACCTGTAACTTTTTTTCTGTTTGGTTTTTGAGGATTTTGGAAATGTTTAACGGGGATCCCCCCGGTTAAATTTGGATGTAACTTTTCGAGTAGATGATTTTTCATATAAAAAACTTTTTCATCCGAGTTAGTATGCAAAAGTTATGCCCATTTTTACAAATTCTCGCGAGATTTTGCAAATGAAGTCAAAATTCATATTTGCAAATTTTCCCAACAACTAGGCCACATATCACATGGGAATCTTATTTTCTTTTATTTTTTTGACATTTTTATCATTTTGTTTTATTTTTTTTAAAACTGAAA
>NC_041389.1:577621232-577621872 GCF_002162155.2 Triticum dicoccoides | reverse complement strand
CGTGGCATGGTGCGCCATTACTAGTTTAACTAGTAATGGCGCACCACACCCAAGGTGCGCCATTAGTATGTTTGGACAGGCGCACTAGTTCAAAAAAAAAAATTTTGGTACTAATGGCGCACCGTAGGCAGGGTGCGCCATTAGTAGTTTCAACACTAATGGCGCATCAGAAGGTGGTGCGCCATTAGTATATACTAATGGCGCACCACATGTCTGGTGCGCCATTAGTGTCATTTCCATCTATAGCCCTTTTCCTAGTAGTGACAGAACTCCATTTGCGAAAAAGAAGGGCAAGAAGATTGTGAACAGATAGCTAGCTAAGATCGATTGTATTTAAATCGTAGCCTTCATTTCTCGATTGTATTTCATGGGTACTTTTTGAACTATCATGAATATTTTTAAATTTCATGGACACTCGATCTCGATCCCCCTCCATCTCGATCGCTATCCCACCTCGCCAGATCCGGCCCCCCTCGCCGCCGAGCACCCCCCAGTCCACCGGCCACCGCCGCCGACCCCCCGCACCCTCGATTCCCCTACTCAACCGCCGCCGCCGGCCCCCCGCACCCCGCGCACCGTCTTATAAAAAATTAGTATCAAACAGCTTTTTAAATGCTACTGTCTTATAAAAAAAATATTA